>NC_056745.1:263849983-263882483 GCF_019279795.1 Protopterus annectens | reverse complement strand
TTCTCAACTAATTAAGTAGTTAAGCTCCACAACAGCTGTGACACGAGTCTAAACCAGAAGAGATGATGGTCCTGGTGTGGGATCTGTTGAACATATTAGCCCTCAAAAGTCTGGGCAACCAGGAAGATTTCAGGACTAAATTCAGCACTTATGAAAGTTTAGGACAAATGGGCAATGGCTGTAAAGTAGAAGAAAAAGGGCAACTGATGGTAAACATACCTTTAAACCATGAACCATATTTATTCAACATACTAGGTTAAATAAGAAACTATCCCACTAACTTGCCCATTTCAATAGTCTTTTTGAAGCATCACTTCAGTTCCGTTGGCTACCCTGTCATAGGGGTTTGTGCCACTAGCAAAAAAAAAAAAGATCACTTTTTAAAGCTGCGACTAGATCTGCTGAATCATACTTTATTCCTGACTGTATGACTTGTTTACCTTTATAGAATTACCAAAGCCATTTCCATACAAGCAGATTCTCTTCATTCCAAAGCTCAAACTTGCTGCATTATTTCATAAAAAGGAGAAAAACTGACATGTATGTGCATTTTGACTTTTTCCAGGCTGCACTGAAAAGAATTCTAGTACTGTATAGCGACAGATTTCAGCTAAAATGCCAATAATGAGAATCTGCAAACATCCCACAGTACTTGGCACCACAAGGTGATTAGTCTTGAAACAGCACTAGCAGTACATCCAGATCTTCTGCAAGGCTATTTGGAAAATGAAAATCTATGCAGCCGTTTCTGGGGGTTTACATGCACTAAACACATTTTTTGAAAGAAAAAAAAGATAATTTCTTGGCCATATTTCACACAGTATGGTACATCAGGAATGAAACCACAGATAAAAAAGCAACTTGATGTTAAATTCATTTCTTATTCAAAGTTTTAATACTGATTAGCACATCAAGTGTTAATGTAGGCAAATGCACAGGAAATCAGTAATAAGCTGGTATACATCCTTAGATGAATAAATAAATACAAGTACAATGAATACAAAAAGGAATAAAAACAAATGATTTGACAAACAAATGCTACAAAACAAGCAGCTCTACGTTCCCCAGTAGCCGAAAGCCAAACGTTTGCAAAGGAGCAGGTGCTTCATACATTTAAAATACACCTAGGCACACATATACAGTTTGAATACAACAAATTCTTCTTAAAGACAGATCAACTGCACTCAGATATAGGGAGAAAAAAAGCAGGAGTCACTCAAACAATTGCACAAACTTTGGTACTAAGAGCAGGGTAAGGACACACTGTTCACAATAACTGCATTCAGATACTTCAGTGTCTGAAAGGTTGGTGCAGTATGCCCCCATAAAACCTGAAATGCCCAGAACTCCCCCTGCATTTAAGGGGGGGCAAGCTTATCTGTCATAGTAAGGCTATGGCAAACAATTAATGCCTTCAGTCCAATACATCAGTTCATTCAGAAAAAAATATATTCCTTTTCTATGAAACAGGTTGGCTTTGTGCACCACTTCTAGTCTTCAGCTGGGACTGTGCAATATCTGCCAGTGCACTCTGAATTTTCTCCAGCAGCATATCTCCTCGATAAACAACTTCTTCCAAGCGAGCAGCTGCTTCATGATTCTCTTCTTCCAGCTGGCGCAGACTGGCAACCTAGAAACCAAGCCGAATCACCATTAGAGAAGAGGCATCATTAGAGAGAACAAGGTGATTGCCACAAACAGCTGTGCTTAGGATGGTGCAGGATGTACCACGGAAAAACAAACCCATGAGTACATCATTTTACAACATTCTGTCCACACTACAACACACTCCTCATTGGATGACATGCAGTAAAGTATGCAAAACACCAATACCTACATTACAGAAAATTATGCACTTACTACATTACAGAAAATTATGCACTATTCTGTTTACTATTAGACTCCAGAATCCCATGAGTTTACAAGGAAAGCAAAATGCTAACACAGTCAATTATGAATGTTAGAGTTTGCCATGGTTTTAAAATCAACCCCCCCCCCCCCAGTTTTTGTTTTCCAAAAACTGGAGGCAGTGAGTTTCGAACATGCTAAAAAAATGTGAAAGAATCTTAGATAAACATCACATGCACAGGAAGCTTCTGGGTGTTTTATCTGCTCAATGCTAGCTACCCCCTACAGCCACAGTCACTGAAAAATCAACTTTATAATGGCTTTTGTAGTTCACAATAGGGTATGGGGGTCTTAACATGGTCTACAGACACTGTCTCAACACAACCCTCGACCATATAACCCCTGTAATCAATGTCCTTGCAGCGAGCACAGGGAATATTACACATGCATCAACTCAAGACATTCTCAAGTGTCAATCAAGGACTTGCTATTGCCAGTGTGAAAGTTCAGGTGCACAGCAAACCACTGGCCTCTTCAGTCTTCCAGCAACCTTTACAATACCAGGAGGCCAGAAGAGCCCTGGTGTTGCAGTGTAGTCAATACAGCCTACAATGACAAGTAGGCCTTCCCTTTATAAAATATGAAAAGATTCTTTACAACAAAGACATCATACTAAAGGCAAACGTGCAATGTGTTAGGAACACACAACACATCAGTTTGCCCCCTCAGCTTCATATTCTACATACCGTACTGGTAAAAAGAATGGCGAGGTCAACACTAGATAACACTGGTGCAAACACAAACAAATCAAAGAGACATTATACCCTCATGAACACCTAGATAACACTGGTGCAAACACAAATCAAAGGGACATTACACCCTCATGAACACCTAGAGAACACTGGTGCAAACACAAACAAATCAAAGGGACATTATACCCTCATGAACACCTAGATAACACTGGTGCAAACACAAACAAATCCCTCATGAACACCTAGAGAACACTGGTGCAAACACAAACAAATCAAAGGGACATTATACCCTCATGAACACCAGTGTTCCTTGTAAATTCACTTAGCTCATTAACAGCTACAAGAAATAAAGGTTTTCCTGATATTAAAAAAAATTGGACAAAGACCCTCTCCAATATGAACAATGTCTACAATTTTAACCTATCCCAATAGTTAAGGGTCAAAATATTTACTCTAGTCTCCAGGGAGACCAGAAACTGCTTTATCACTTCTGCGAATAAACCCAGTCAACGTAACCTTTAAATATTAACAAAAGCAGTCATGTACATCATTCTTTAGTCTGCTCCCTAGCAATTTCTTGTTTACTCAGAGCCCAACATTGGTAGAGCTTCCTTGTTTTACAGCAAGTCTCTTTCTTTTCCTAATCAATATATTTTAACTGCCTTCCAAGATGGTTGCACAATGACTGATTTAAACACAGGTCCCCCAGTGTGGAAACTGGAATTGCTAAAGCCAGCAAAAGTTATCAATTTGGTTAAAATCATTTACTGGCTAGTAATACACTGCCTAGATGCCTGCAAAGAAGAAATTTTAGAAGACAGAAAAATAGAAGAAAATGCACTGGCTGGGAAGAGTAGCAGTTTTAATATCAGCTATAGTACATGAGATTGCTTCCAGTAATTTGGATGAGAAAAATACTTCAAATGCACTCCAAGGTGTGTGTAAAGTTAAATGCCAACATGTTGGAGAAATGGAAAAAGCTTTAACCAACTATTCAGATGAACCAAGGAAACTGAATAAATCAGAAGATGAAAGAAAAGCAGCAGGAAAAAAGACCGATCACAGATGTTTTTGCTCGACTGGAAAAATGTGAAGGAACATACTTATTTCTTGAATGGTGTTCCATGGTAGAATTATTAAAAGTGCATTCTCCAAATTTGGCCACTAGAAAACAGTAGCAAAAGAATCAAAAACTGTGGCATAATGGAAAAGTAATAAAACTGAATACAGCAGAATTTGTGGAAAATTATTTGCTATGCACTAGGCAGAAGAGAAACAAATTTATACAGGCAATTAGAGGATGCTGCAAGGAAGGCGAGGCTCGAGGTACTGCATCCAGTAGAGTTCAAAATATTTTTTCCTGGACTAAAGATATTTTGGATGAAGAACAAGTGCCAACCAAGAAAGGAGGAGCTAGCGGGAGACAAAAGCCCACAGAATGAAATTTTGCTAATGCGCACCCCCAAGGTAAATGGATGGTGACAGAAAAATGCCCAGGAACCAACTAGAATAATTGGTGTTCTGGACATAAACCAGTGTTGGGAGATAAAGATTAGGAATGTGAAATTAGTAAATAAATGGTAGAACTGTAAAGCCCCAGTCCATACAGAATTAGACATGCAAAGTGCGATTTTGCAAGAAGTGGCTGAAAGACTAGAACTTTGTTGAGATTAAACTGGTGAATGAACAGTAAAGCAAACCCAAGATTATGTCATTAAATGCCTGGAAGGACAATGGATTAAAATGTGTTCTTTACATATGTTTGCATTTACATAATGAAATTTAGGTAATATTATAAAGCAATTCTGTATAGTACTCAGAAGTATTTTAAATGTGGAGGCACGCAGGTTTTAATCAGGGATTGCTGTGTACGTTACTGAAGTATTTTCTTTTTTATTTAGTTGTAATGGATCCTGGTTTCACACTTTTAACAAGATAAGTGAGGCTGGAAAGAAGCAAGTTTAATACAAAAGGTTATAATCTTGGGATGCTGGGGCACAATGTATATCTGTATATAGATCATATACATAAAATGAAAAGAATTTCCCCTGGTTTTGTAGAGGTGGCTGCTTAATGTCCTTAGTTTAAGTTAGACAAGTTTTTATGCAAATAGGCTTGAACAGAAAATGAAAAAAAAACTTCCCTTACTGCATTTGCAAGTAACCATACACATACTACAGGGAGCCTGCAGGTGACGCAATTATGAGAGGTCTGAACTAGTCTGCTGAGAGTAAAATATACAAGGGCTCATTTTGCATTTGCAAATTTACTTAAGATTTCCTCCCATTAGCAACTACTGTTGGAAATGAGCAGTTTGCAGGTGCAAGCATTTAATCATGAGGTCTTAAGGGTGTTTAGATTGAATCCACAAAATTAATCTGGCAAGCAGTTTAGTGCAAAATAAAGTTTTGATACTGTGGGAGTGAATAAGTATTTGCCTCCCCAGCAGCATTTAGTACCTTAATGTACTAAAATATTAGTGTATAATTTAGTTTAAGGGTTGCTAGTGCACTTTTTCATAAGGCTAAATGTTAATGTTTACTAAAGGCATGCAAGCTGTTTAACATCTGGATGGGAATGGAGATAACATGAGAACAGAGATCAGCACAAGTGGAAGCACAGGATCTAGCATATACTTTATGCCTATGGATGTACATGGCAATTTAGAGCAACTGCTATTTTGAGGAGTAAACTTGTGAAAAGTGTACACGGTGTGTTTACTGTGAATTAAAGTGGAATGGTGGGCTTTGAAAATGCATTTAGTTTCTTGGGCATTTTTTAGTGAAACAGTCTGGGGAAAACATGAAAAATAGAAATGAGAGCAGCAACTTCATACAGATCAGTCTGCCAAACATGAGTGCGTGCATACAAGTCTCAAGTTGAAAATACAGGTGTGTGCGCATACATTCAGAAAAACTAGGCAGTTACTAAAAATGGCAGCTCTGCAGATACTAACATGGAATATAAATTAGAAGTATAGACAAAAAGTAGAGTACTCTACTATATTAAAGAAATGCAGGGTGCAAATGGCAATGTAAAAGGCGCCGTAATGAATGTAATCTGATTTGAAATGGTGAAGATTTATCAGGGAGACCTAGAGGGGATATAACAAGATAGCCTTTTGAAGTATATGAGAAGCAAGGAAGATGTGAATTTAGTAGCAGGAGCTCCGAATTATGCACTGCTCTCAGATAAAATAACTGGGCTATATAGAATACTGCATAAGAGAATAGCTGGGCTATATAGAATACTGGATAAGAGAATAGCAATGGTGGAACTAGCTTAATTTCATCTCTCCCAGTGTAAGAACTGGGAATGAGAAAAAGGAGTGCCTTTGAAAGTGCTATCTGGGTAAAACTCTGTTACTAGCTAGTAAGAACACAGCCTGGATGCGAGCAAAGAAGTTTGCAGAACCTTCAATAAAAACAACCAGAAAAGGTGGAGAAACACTGCCTGGGAAGGATCCACCAGCTGTTCAAACGGTTCAAGCTTCAGCTTTGGCTGAAGAGATGGCTTACAGTAATTTAGAGGAAAAAATTAATCAAATGTACTCCGAGGATTAAAATAAAATGAAATATTGAATATATATCAAGCAAGATTTGTTAACTGAAAGGGTGCATCAAGTGTATGCACCAACCCTGGCCATGAAAAAGCAGCCAAGATCTGTATTAGTACAGATGCAATCATAGCACAGCATAAACAGTTTAATTCTGACAAACCTGTGGCAGAACAGAAAAGTATTAAAAATTGCAGATTGAATAATTTTCCACAAAACACTACACCACACCACACAGCAGGAAGTAAATTTATCCCAACAATACGGGAACGTTGAGAGGAGAGTGTGATATTAAAGATGCTGCATTCAGACAATTTTGGAATATTTTTTCCTGGCAGACCAAAGACACTGAAGGGGATCTCCACTTCTCATTCGTCTTACAATAAAACAACTCAGTTTTTGCCGGTGAAACCTTTTCCAATGCTCTAAAGGAAAATGCTCTAGAGAGAAAAAAGTACAGGAAGTGGCTAGAAGAATTAGGAGTACACTGAACTTGAACCAGACTCTACTATTGACAGATGGAGATTAGATTAGCAGGAAGACCACAAACACTGAATTAGTGAATAAATGTGAGATTACAAAGCACCAATCACATTTATGAAGTATGTTTTTTCTGGCAAAAAATAGCCAAGAAAAGAATGGACTTTTGTTGAATTTGTTAAACTTGTGGGTGGGACTGTGAAGTATAAACCTCACATTGTCTAATATTTAGCACATTATGTCTAATATTTACAACACTAAATGAAAGAAAACTTAATGTAAAAAACATTTCATAACATAACCTGCATGTTATACTGTGAAGCAGTTTTGTACAGTATGCTGTTAGGGGTATTTAAATATGGGAGGGAGTTTTTTCTGTAATTTCTTTATAACGCAGCAAAGTAAACAAGTATTTTATATACATACACAGTAAAACACAAGAATAGAGGCTGAAATGAAGCAATTTTAATTTAATATAATGCTGTTATCTTAGGCTACAAAAGGGTACTAATAAAGTGTATGCAAAACTAAGACAATAGTTTTGCCTGTTTTTACAAAGGTGGACATTTAAATTAATGTATTTTGCTTAAGTTATACACAAGTTTTTTGAAAGCAAATGGGCTTGAAAAATAAGACAAAATAATGATAAAAGCTGTTAAGCTTCTTGAATTTGCAAAGATATTAGAAGTGCGAGTCAAGAAGTCTGTAGCTGGATGCAGTTAGCTGGGGGAATTCTGCATCTTCTGTTCCATTTCTTCAGGCATCTGCAAGCTTTAGCAGTTTTATTTTTCACTGCCAACTACTTTCGCATGGATATAAACTATCTGCAGGTGACAGCACTTAACCTTGAGAGTTCCAAATATTCTTTGCTGAAGGAAATGCAAAATTTAAAAGGTGCAATGACAAGCAGGTCAGTGAAATAAAGGTTGAAATTAGTGGCAGTGAAAGGGAGCCTCAACAGCCTTGATATTTTAATGCATTTTATAGAGCAATGCATAATATAGTTTTAAAGGTAGCCAGTGCACTTTCTTAGGGCTAAAATAAAGTGTTCTCTGAAGGCATGCAAGCAGTTTTTCACATCTGGGAGGGAAACAAATAATAAAAGAACCAATAGCAATCAGTGTAAATGGGAACACAGGCTGCAACATGCATTTACCATTGGTAACCTTAATTTTAGATTAGGTTAGGCTTGTGGTGCAGCTGTTGCTTTGGGACAATTGTTCCCATCTGCTGATTAAAGCTATTTGTTAAAAATGTGCACAATTATATGCGTTTGTTCCAAGTTAAGTGGATGGGGGTGTTCTGAAAACCTGTCGTCTGCTTGAAAGCTTCATTAAAGCAAAAGTCTTGAGAAATGTCACATGTTCAAACAGAGATAAGAAGAAACTAATCAGCTTGCCAGGGTGTGCTTGTAAGATGAAAGTCGGAGATTTAACACTCAAAGAAATGGTCATATATAAGTTGGAACAGCAGCTTATTTTTCGCAATGGCTACTCTATTCATAGTACCTTGGAAAGTGGCCTTCCAGGTAGACAAAAAGGAAATTATATTAAATGAAAAGGGGAGAAACATTGATTGCGAGAAGGGCTCAAATAGTGACAGAAGAGAAGTGACAATGATAGATTTGTGGTAGTAAGGGGCTACTGACAAGGGAAGAAGATTATACTAGCATGTATTCACATTCCATCAAACACTGCTATTATGGAGCTAAAGAAAATTTTAGGAGAAATAATCAAGCTTTCAGCAGGGATTATTTACTTATAGGTGAGGACTGAACTTGATTAGCAATAGTGAGGATGTATCAGGAGGACAAGAGGTTTCTAAGGAAATGTATGAAAATATTTGGCATGAAAGATGCCAATTCAGTAGTAGGAAGTTGGATTTTAATTATTCCCCAGGTACAATAACTGGCTAGACTATATAGAAACCTAATAGTTCAGATACAAGATTGATTAAACATTTTTTCTATCTGCAGGGACGTCTACAAAAACAGATATACGTAAAAATCTACCGCCAATCATTAGCGGACCGGAGTTCCGCTGTGGCGACCCCTAACTGGGAAAAGCCAAAAGAGAAACTCATGTGGAAGTCTGAAAATTAGATGGAAAAAATTATGATCTGGAAGATTGTGTTAATATTTGAAAGGAGAGGAAGCGCCAGCATCTTGGAAAAAAGCTGTGATGGCTGTATTTCCAAGAGAGGAAAAAGACCAATCAGACCTAGCCTCGCTTTATTATAAAAGCATTTATGTCTATACTAACTAAAAGAATGACAATGGTGTTGCCAAAAACTGAAAGACATGGATTAACGTGGTTTTGTGGAGGGAAGGCAAATACTTGACATTAACAGAGCAATGATGATCCAGAGGGAAGCAGAATGTAAGAAAATACCACTGTTGTTGTTAGGTATTGATGCAGAGAAAGCATTTGATACAGTAAGCTGGGATTCTATGAATAAGGCAATGTAAGAATTTGCATTAACTGATTCATATATCCTCTAAACTTTATTGCTAAGACTGGAGGCAAGAATTAAAGTCTGAAGGTTCTTCTCCAATAAGACAGAAACCAGGCAGGGGTATCCCATTTCCCTTCTATTTACTTTAGAGCCACTGTCAAAGAAAATAAGGCACACTAAAATTCAAGAATATAAATAGCACGGTAATCAAGAAAAGTTTGCTTTATTTGCAGATATTTTGTACATAATTCCAAAAAAGGACATCAGTGCTGTGGAACATTTTGAGAGAGTTAAGTCATTTCAGAATATAAAATTAATGATAAAACAAAGCCACAAAATTAAGTACCCATGCATGACTTTTATGGGGACATATGAAGAATTTAGGAGTATGGATTAAAAAGTCTTTTGTTACAGCATCTAAATATATATATGGGAAGAGAATAAAAGATAAAAAAAATGAGGAACAAAGTGTTTAAGGAGAGTAAGATACAAACAGTGAGAACAGTTTTAGTCTCTAGTTTTATATACAAGTCAGGCATATCATCATATAGAGGGGGAAAAATTGTGGACAATTAATAAAGAGTTGAAGGAATTTATTCTAGAGGGCAAGAGTTAAGTGGGATACACTGATCCTGCCAAAAGAACAAGGGGATTTAGGACTACCTAATTTGAAGGGATATTTCAGAGCTACACAGTAAGGGTCATATACATAACAGAAGCACAGGTTATAAGTGGAATGAGGAGATGAAGTTGGGGGGGGGGGGATTCAATAAATAAGGAGAGAGTGTGTGGGATTTTGGATGCAGATCCTTGGAGAATAAGAACCGTGCAGATTATATTCAAAAAGTTGCAAAAAATATTTAAGAACTAGATCAACACATGAATGGAATGGAGAGATTTTGCCAACATGGGCAATTTCAAGTCGGGTATAGAAAATAGGCAAGTGGGACTGGAATTTACTGGACTAGTAAAGGAACTAAGTATTGGGAACAAATAACTAGACAGGGAAGAGTGGGATGAAACCATGAAGTTTTAAGTGCAGATAACAGACTGCAGTGTAGAGGCAAAAAGAGAAAGATGGGGTCCTAAGTGAAAGACCTGCTCTGGTAGAGAAGCTAAATCTAGAACAGAAGCT
Organism: Protopterus annectens; assembly: GCF_019279795.1. NCBI lineage: Eukaryota > Metazoa > Chordata > Ceratodontiformes > Protopteridae > Protopterus > Protopterus annectens. The sequence goes on along the minus strand of NC_056745.1, from coordinate 263,872,258 downwards.
GCTGTTAAAAATGAGATAATTAGTAAGGTATACAAAATATTGACTAAGAGAGTAAATTACAGGAAACAGAAAGAGAAAATGTGAGCGAGTGGAATTTCAAGGAAACAATGGGAGGACATATATATGGTTCCCACGAATGCAACAATCTCTAGAAAGTTTAGGATTTTTACTGGGAAGTATTTGCATATGTTCTTTATACCCCAAGCAGACTTCAAATGATTTTTCTCAGGTGGACAGCAAATGTTGAAGGAGTGATGGAGACGATAGAGGTAACTGAGAACATGTTTTTTGGGAGTGTATTGAGTTGGCAAATTTAAAAACTTCCCTAAAGAGTACTCTCAGAAATGGTGGGAGAAAAAATAGCTGTAACTAAGGAAATTATTATTTTGAGCTGGGACACTGGATCTGAATTACTTAGACATTCTAAGAAAAAGCAATCACTAGAAAATGGAAATGATAATCTAAACAAACTGCACTTAAACTACTGAAAATTGTAGAGAGATAAAGAACTGAAGAGGGAAGAAGCATATTATATAAAAATAAATGGAAATTGTTGGAAAAAATGCATGCAGAACGATCAGAGGCAAGAAATAAGGTGGAATGATTCCTCTGATAATAAGCACAGGAAACATCAAGGATATCCTCTTTCCACTTTGCTAATGGCCAACTATGAAGCAGGAATTTACTGGAGGAAATTAAGAAAATGAACCAAGACATAGGGAGCAAATAGCTTGCAAGAGATTAATCAAACAATGGGATAAAACCTAGCAGAAGTTTGTACTGCAGGTTATAGATGACCTTTCCTATTAGGTATTGACAATGGTATATGCAAAGAAAAAGGGATAGGATAGTGCTAGTGAGACCAGCTCTGGTACAGTTAGAGTCTAGAATAGCAGGTGCTGTTAAAATGGATAATTAGCAGAAAGTATAAAACACTGCATGATCTTTAAGAATCAGAAGTGGTTAGAAAAAACTGGAAAGGCAATTTATATAAACGAAGAAATCTGTTAATATCCCAATTAATCAAAGTCCAAAGGGATTAGGATTCTTGTGTGGAACCGCTTGCAGAGACAGTTTTATACACCTTAAGTAGACTTCATAGGATTTTTCTCTGGCAGACAGCAAATGCTAACTGGAAACATTTTTTTGGGTGTGAGGAAATGTAGTGAGTTAGCAGATTAAGTTTCTAAATGTAACGAGTTAGCAGATTTCAAATTTTCTGCAGAGCACTTGGATGGAAATGTTGGGAGAAAGTACAGTTGTGTACACTTACCATAAATGTAGATGTTGAGTGTATTCGCTGTTGCAGTCATCACACTTGGGTTATCTGCCTGCAGATAGCCCTCAATCGGCCCGAATACCAGATTCTTGGGATTTCTGTGTCGGTTGTTGTCACCTCTTCCATGACGTCAAGTAGTCAGGGGTATAAAACATGCAGCAGACGCCATTACATCAGTTTTTCTTGCCCCAGATGTCAGGAGCCCCCAAAATAGGAAGCTATTACTTGGTGTGGAACACCTCCAGTAAAAGGTAAATACCCCTGCTATAAAAGATGGCCATAAAGAGGATAGGTAGAAAGGATATAGAAAACCAGGGGGATGGTGGGAGGGGAAACCAGGACTGCAACAGTAAATATACTCCATCTACATTTATGGTAAGTGTACACAACTGTACTATGTTCTTAGTGTTTCAATCACACTTGGGTTAATTCCCAAAGCTGAGGAAGGGTGGAGGCAGTCAAGGTGCTAGGGATGGCTAGCAGGCCTTGTAAGACTGCTGTAGCAAATCCAGCTCTGGATTTGGAGAAAATAGGCATGTGGCAATGCTTTGTGAAGGTGTGTACAGAGGTTGCAGCTTCCAGGATGTCCCTGGTAGGGACTCCCCTGAGAAATGCTGTAGAGGTTGACGTAGCTCTAGTGGAATGAGTTCTGATCCCCAGAGGGGTAGGTTTCCCATGGTGCTTGTAGCAGAAATGGATGCAGTGTGCTATCCCTCTGGAAATGCCTTCTGCCCCTGTAGCAAAACTGACTAGCAGCTGGTCAGAATTTCTGAAAGGCTTAGTCATGTCAAGGTAGAACCTGAGCTGTCTGTGCACGTCTAAGGAGTGCAGGATCCTTTCCCCTTTATTCTGAGGATTATGGAAAAAGGTTGGCAAATGAATGGATTGGTTTAGAGCCACACTGGATACCACCTTGGGCATAAAGGAAGGTTAGTCTCGAGGGAAACCCTGTCAGCATGGAAAATAATGAAGGGCCCCACCACTACTACTGTCTAACTCAGACACTCTTCTTGCTGAAGTAATAGCTAGAAGTAAGGCTGTTTTCCAAGAGAGGAATTTTAACTCTTCTAAAGCAGCAGGTTCAAGGGGGGGGGGGGGATCTTCTCCAGTACAAAGTTAAGGTCCCAGGTCAGGGTGGGAGCTCTCCTAGGGGGCCTTAAATTGTTAGCTCCTCTCAGGGACTGTTTGAGAGGGTGAGAAAAGAGGAGACTCAGTAATATAATGAGATGAGATGGCAGAGGCATGAATGAGAAGGATAGGCCTCTGGAGCAGCTCTGCTAGGTAATAAAGGATTTGAGGTAAATTGGGCACAGCTGTGTCCTTTCCTTGAGACAGTCTCCAAGAACAATATCTTTTTCCACTTTTCAAAATAAGATTTCCTAGTACCAGGCCTTCTGGCCTCAAGGATGATGTCCAGCACCTGTTTGCTGAGGGATGCTGGTTGTGCATTTAGGGAATAAGCCAGGCTGCAAGGTTTAGGATTTGCAGCTGTGGATGCAAAATCTGTCCCTCCTGCTGAGGCAGCAGGGAAGGTGTGTGATGTAGGTGCCAGGGTAGCACTGCTGTCAGACTGCGTAGAAGTGGGTACCAGTGCTGGCGTGGCCAGTCTGGAGCAATAAGGATCGCCCTTGGCCTGTCCTGTTTGATTTTGAGTAGTACTAGAGAGGAGTGGCAGAGGAGGAAAGGCATAAATTGAGAGGTTCTCCCATGTAAAGGATAGGGCATCCACCTTCCAGGCTCGGCTGTGAGGGTTCCTGGTGCATACTTTGCTCAATTGGTGGTTTTGGGGGGAGGCAAAAATGTCCACCTCCGGTGTTCCCCACCTCTGGGTTAGAAGTATGAATGAGTTTGAGTCCAGTTTCCACTTGAGGGCCCAATAGATTTCTGCTCCAGTCATCTGCCAGTCAACTACTTGCCTGGCAGGAATTGATCTTGTAGGTGCACTTGGATGCTCAAGGCTATATTCCACAGAGCCATGGCTAACCTGCAGAGAGTTAAGAAGAAGTTCCGCCCTGCTTGTTTATGTACCATATAACTGGTGTTCTGTTTTTATCAGAAGCTGTCCTGGAAGGATAAGATATTTGAAGACTGTCAGAGCATTCTGTACAACTAGCATCTCTTAGACTGATATGCAGGGGAATTTGTTCTGGGTGCCATTTGCCTTGAATGCATTTGCCTACCATGTGAACCCCCCATGCATAGTCTGATGCATCTTGTCAGGGTTTGGGCGGCGAGGGGTTGAGTGAAAGGAAGTCCCCTTGTAGTGGTTGCATGCTTCTGCCCACCAAAGGAACTCTGCCCTTAGACAAGGTATGATAGGAATCACGGTTTCCAGGTCCTGAGAATGTTAACACCAGAGAAAAGTACCATTGAAGTTTCCTCATATGCAGTCTTGCATATGGGATTAGCAGAATGCATGAAGCCATGAACCCTAGGGCTTGCAGTATTTTCCTTGTAGATGGCCAGGTTTTGTTGGCCATCTCTTTGAAATAGTTTGTCAAATGGACCTGCTTTTCTGGAGTGAGGAATGCCATCTGGGAAGCTGCGTGCAAGCTTGCACCCAGGAATACAATTTGTTAGCTGGGCACCAGTTGCGATTTCTTTTCATTGATGGTGTATCCCAGTGAAGTTAAGTCTTTTACAAATGCCAGGTGCTGAAGTAGCAATTCCTGACTGTCCACCTGAATCAGGCAATCGTCCAAGTATGGGTAGATTTTAATATTTCTCTGCCTGCAGTATGCAATGGCTGGAGCCAGGCATTTTGCAATACTCTGGGCGCAGTAGATAAGCCAAAGTGAAGTGCAGAGAACTGATGGTGCATAGAGCCTTCTCTGAAACGTAGACATTTCCTGCAAGACTCCCTTATGGGGATGTGCAGATAATCTTTTAAGTCTAGGGTGACTAACTAGGCATCTTTGGCTAGCATAGGAAGAAGCTGTTGCAGTGTAACCATTTTGAAACCACTAGAAAGCTGTTTAGAATAGATAAATCCAGGACATGGTGCCAAGAGCCCTCTTTTCTGGGCACCAGGAACAGTCTGGAGTAGAAACCCTGTCCACTTTGTTCTACTGGAACAGGTTGAATATCCCTGATAGGGAGAAGGGAAAGTACTTGCTTTTGAGACTCTGCCCACTGGTTTGGAGGAAGGTCTGGCAACCCGCTTGGAGTTGGCAGTGAGTGGAAGTAAAATCTGTATCCCTGGGATACAAAGTTTAGAACACATCAGTCCTGAGTAATGGACATCCAGTTTTTTGCTGAAGGGGGAGTTTCCTCTTGGGGGCACAAATACTTTGGCATGGCTGGGAAAGATAATTGGAAAGTCATCGTGAACTTTTTTCCATATGGGGGTGGCTTACCACTCCCTAGTTTTGAGGTGGAAACACTCCATTGTTTAGATCTCTACATACCCTGAGATTGTAGTCTTGGTGGTCGGTTTCCCCTGGGTTTAGACTGGAAAGGACCAGTTTTTTTTGAAGGCCAATGCCTATTGAATCTAGGTGGCTGCACCTGTAAGAAATCTTTGATGGTTTGCATAGATTTAGCTTTTTCTTCAATCTTTTTAAGAACTTCTGTTTTTGTGCAGAATGCACACTCCCGATTTAATGGAGCATCTAATAATTTTGCTTTCACATGATCAGGCAAGACTTGTTCCTTTAGCCAAGCATGCCTTCTCAGTACAGACCCAGGGACAGTACATTGCTTCAAAGGCAAACCCACACTGCAAAGTAGGTTTACTAACTTGGGTTACAGAATGCATTAACGCTTGTAAATCTTTATTTTCTGCACAATCTGGAAGCAACATTTTTTGTTTAATTAGTTCCACAATATGTTGCTGGTACTTCACATGTGAAATTGGCAATTAAAAGCCCTGATGGCAAGCGTTGCAGAGTTATATACCTTCTTACACCATATGTCTAAAGGTCTAGAATCCCTGCCTGAAGGGGAAGGGTTTTTGGCTGTAGTAGCCTTAATGCCTTTAGGTCCCTGGGAAATGGTCTCTGGATCCGCAGGAGGATTCAGAGAGAAATTTGAGAGAGTCAGGTACTCTGTAGTACCAGTCAGGTTTTCTAGGAGCTGGTGGTAAGGTGTCAGGATAAGACTGGACTGCAAGAAGACATCTACAATATCCAGAACAGGGGATATAGCTAGAGGCCTGTGCTGAGGCAAATCTAAAAATTCCCCAGTCTTTTTGGATTGAGGATAGTCCTGGCATCCCCAATGGAAATGCTCTCTTAAGGCATGCAAGGTTTCACCAAAAGAAAAATCCTCTGGAGGGGGGGGCAGAGGGAATGGATTCCTCTGCATCTGTGTCCTCATAGGTAGACAAGGGTATGTCCTAGTAATCAGAAGGGTCAGAGTCATTAGACTACTGATCTGTAGAATCAGAAGGAAATTCAATTATTTGTCTTTTGGCAGGGGAAGACTGGCTTCCCCTAATTAGAGTAACAAGGTCTTAATCCATTCTAAGCATGTTTCTGTGACATGGAGCTTGAGCACACGCTTTGGACATTGGGCCTGAGAAACTCTGCAGTTTTAGTTGGAAATGAAGTTGTCTGTTTAATATATCTGTAGGTCAGAATACACCATCAGAAACTGGTGCCTGCACAGCAACTCCGGACCAATCCAAGTTAGAGACATCTGCAGGTTTCATAGTCGAAGCATCTCACGGCATACCGGACCTCCCAATGGGTCTCAGCAGAGGCCTGCAAATCTGTAAAAGCAGGCATCAGGGGCTGCAAAGGCACCACAGAGTACCGGCGGAGTGGCGACTAGCTTAGCGGAAGCGTAGTCAGCAGTTTTTGCAGTCTGTCTTTGCGCTTTTTCGGAAGATCGGTAGTTGCATGGCTTACCGAAGCCATTTCAGAATATGGAGAACGAGTGAGAAAGAATTTAGTTACAAAAATAGCCAGATGACAAATGGTTTGGGCATTAAGGCACAAAACAGACAGCGAGGGACTTGTGGGCCTAAACAAGTGACGCAGTAAGAATGAAAATCTCTGTGAGGTATTTGCTTTCCACAGGCAAGACAATTGTTTTTTTCTTGACATCAGTTGGAACAAGAAAAAAAGTATCCCAACAGGGTACGTAGCTTTAGGGGACTTCAGGTCTGAAACTTGAAAAAATGAAAATTTCAGATAGCGGCTGACCGGTACTTGCGAACTGCTTCGGGCTCCTCCTCGGCAAGGAAGACTGATGTAATGGCGTTGGCTGCATGTTTTATACCCCTGATGACCTGACGTCATGAAAGAGACAACAGCAACACACATAGAAATTCCAAGACTCTGGTATTCGGGTCGACTGATGGCTACCTGCAGGCAGATAACCCAAGTGTGATGACCGCAACAGGGAAACACAAAACATCAAATGGTTGCAATCCTATATCCCAGCTCAAAAGAACCATTTATTTGATCTTAACTGTCTAGACACAGAAAGGCCTTAGCAAGTTTAATGCTACTGGCTGCCAAATAAAAAAGTACTAGAAAATGGGAAGCAAAAGCTAAGCCAACTATAAAACTGAAGTACTAAACATTGTTAAGTGGGATTTTAAGAAAAAGAAATTAGCAAATTTCATAGAAAGAACTGGAACTTGTCGGAATATGTGCAGAGTAATCACATAAAAATGTACTGCTTTTTTCTCCTTGTAAATGAAGACTACTATGTATTCTGTAACATTCTCTGCACTTGTACCTGCAATAACTGAGGAACATTTCTCCCCAGGCACTGCTGAAAATGGAAATCAATCCCAGTCGAACTTTCCCAGTAAACAAAGATAGGCAGGATGGATAGATACATGCATGTTCAGGAGGAGGAAGGAGCAAGACTTAAGGAAGGCTGGAGTTCATCAAGTTATGTAGTGGAGTGAATAAAAGTTTGCTGTCTTCTGTACTAATGCATGTAAACCCATGTTACAACTTAAAGTGGAATGATTGGAAATGGATTTCACATCCTTTCTTTATGCTTTCCTAGTTCAGGCTTTGCCCCTATCGAATGTCGCACTGCTAGTCATCCCTCTCCACAAAGGATGAGTGACTACATACCCTGGGAACTATCGCCCCATTAGCCTGACGAGTCTGATATGCAAAGATATAGAATGCACCATCATGGACTTAATAAACAAGGATATAGGGAATCTCCAAACTCTGGATTCTACACAGTTTTGTTTTGAGAAGGGTAGATTATGCCCGCTCAACTTGGTCGACGGAGTCAAATCACCAGAGCTGTGGATGAAGGCAAGGTGGTTCATACAGCCTACCTTGATCTGGCCAAGGCCTTTGATACCATTCCCCACTCAGGAATCATAGAAAAACTAAGATAGGGATCAATCCCTACATCACTAGGTAAGTTGCAAACTGGCTCACAGATAGAGCCCACAGTGTGAAAGCAGCTGACTCCAAGTCAGACTGCCGACCAGTCACAAGTGGAGTCCCACAGGGTTCAGTCCCGAGTCCTCTGTTTGATATCTACTTCTCTGAAGTCCAGGCCAACATGGAGGGACTCTGGCTGACAAAGTTCGCAGACGACTTTCAGGTTTAGCTATTCACTCCCAAAGTGATGATGACATCCTACTCACTGAGACCAACGACTAGCGTCAGAACCATGGCCTTAAGCCCAATGCCAAAAATTGTGTAGTCATCCACCTTGGGAAAAACCCAGTTCCCTTGATTTACCACATCGGTGGTAGCCCACACAGAAGGTCTTTGGCTAACAAAGTTAGCAGATGACTGCAAACTAGGAGCCATAAAGCAAGACTCCTAGCAATGTGGACATCCTACAAAAGTGCCTCACTGAGACAGATGACTGGTGTCAAACCATGGCTTCAATCTCAATGCCAAAAAGAGCATAGTTATCCCTTTTGGTAAAAACTCTGTACCCATGAACTACCACACAGGCGGTAGTCTACTTAACACCGAAAGTGCGATGAGACCTTAGGACACAGGGAGACAGTAGTCTCTCCTTTGATTATCACACCGAAAGTGCGATGAGACCTTAGGACACAGGGAGACAGTAGTCTCTCCTTTGATTATCACATCACCACAGTAGTCAGGAAATCCTTCCACATCGCACACCTCAAAAGATTTCTCATCCAGGAATTAAAAAAAAGGTCATTCTTCCCCTCTACTCATCACACCCATTAAGACTACAATGCCCCTTTTGGTATGTACCTCACAAGACATATACAACAGGAAAGGCCGCAGAAATACCTCACAAAGGAGGATTACAGTCCTCAGATGCCCTATGCAGACCATCTCAAATAACTCCAGCTTTACTCGCCTACTCAGAGGCGATCTCTGCCAAACATATAAAGCTATGTCAAACCAAGAGCTGTTGGACATGCTCCACTTGAAATCCCAATCCCTCCAAGCTACACACACTAGGGACCTAAACCTTGTCACCACAACAGAACATGCTGGAGGGATAGATTCCTGTCCCAGAGACTTCCCATAACTATGGAAGAAACTACATATCTATATCAAACAAAGCTCCTCATTAGCACTCAAGAAAAATCTTGATTGTATGGGAGATAGGAAATTCACCCTGGGATCACTTCTGTGACTCTGCTCGACAGGGGCACATGAAAATAAATTTTCTTGGGTGGCGAAAGCTAGGCTACCATTTGGCTAGGCTTATATAGGCCCTCGGGCCAATAGCCTAGTACCTAACCATGAACTAGTAAGAGATATGGGAACACAGGTTGACAGCAACCTCTCTCTTGAACACCACATTGCCACTGTAGTCAGAAAGTCCTATGTGGCACATCTCATTACTAAGGGTTCTGCATCTAGGAAGAAAGAGGTCATTGGCCTAATGAAGGAAGAGTAGAGGGAGACTATCAGAGTACAATCCCCCATTTGGCATATATCTTACTAGACACTTGCAACTGGAGGGGTCGCAAAAGTACCTCACAAAGAGGATCCTAGGCCTTAAACACTTGTTCTATATGGACAGACAAAAAACTCCCAACTATCCTCTGTCTCATACTGTCTACAGAGGCAATCTCTGCTTGACTTGCAAAGCAATGTCTGACCCAGCTGTTAGAAATGTTTCATCTAAAGAAACCCCAATCTCTCCACACCACATACTCCAGAGACCTCAACCTCTACCACAACCTCATTACCACAATCAACAGAACATGCTGGAGGGACAGGTTCATAACCCAGAGACTGCCCATGCTATGGAATAGACTTCCCATACATATCAAGCAGAGCACCTCAATGGCCCTCTTCAAAAGAAACCTTGACGAATGGATGGGAAACAGAAAATTCACCCCAGGATCACTCCAGTGGCACTACTCGACAGAGGCACTGGGAACCAAGGTCGGGTGGCACGATGCCAGGGTAATCCTATGGGCTAGGCTTGTAAAGGCTCCAAGGCCATTAGCCAAGTACACACCTATGAACTGAATTAAATGCAATGTTGCTTCTGCTTCCACGGTTTTACTCCATCCTTTCAGTTGGTTGCCTAGTTTTTCTCATAAACGAGCTTTTAGTTTACTACCATCTTACTTTCCTGTCATTTTCTAAGAATGATTCTTTTTGCAATGAGGTTATGCCAGCACACATACTTCGTATATCTGTCATTACTCATTTTACCCTGAAGGCCACCATCAGTATAGTCATGTTACACAAGACCATACATTTAACAGAAGCTTCCAAGTTTACACAGCACAAATTAATGTTCCAACTCAGTCAAAATGATGCTTACAGACAGACAGACAGACAGACAGACAGACACACACAGACAGACAGACAGACAGACAGACAGACAGACAGACACACACACACAGACAGACAGACACACACAGACAGAGACACACACACACAGACACACACACACACAGACACACACACACAGACACACACACACACAGACACACACACACACAGACACACACACACACAGACACACACACACACAGACACACACACACACAGACACACACACACACAGACACACACACACAGACACACACACACACAGACACACACACACAGACACAGACACACACACAGACACAGACACACAGACACAGACACACACACACAGACACAGACACACACACACAGACACACACACACACAGACACACACACACACAGACACACACACACAGACACACACACACAGACACACACACACAGACACACACACACACACACACAGACACACACACACAGACACACACACACAGACACACACACACAGACACACACACACAGACACACACACACAGACACACACACAGACACACACACAGACACACACACACAGACACACACACACAGACACACACACACAGACACACACACAGACACACACACAGACACACACACAGACACACACAGACACACACACACACACACACAGACACACACACAGACACTTTTGTTTAATTGCACATTCTTATCCAATTAAAATAGAAAATTAGGAAAGACATTGAAAACATTTGCATGCTTAAAAAACCCTGAAAATTCTGAAGGGAGCATGGACAAGGTTCTAGGCTGGGAAACTGATGCACTTGGCTGGGGGTGCAACAGCTGTACTTATTAATCCAATGCACTAGTTTCAGTAACAAGCATACTTTTCATAAAAGCAAAAAGTGTTCAGGGATTAAGCAAACAAATTCAAATAAAGCACTGTTTAGACATGTGCCATAAGAGTGAATACCAGAACTTTTAGACTACCTGCCCAGATTTTTTAATTCCTTCCTTAGAACTGTGAAGATTTACTTAACATCAAAGGTCATTTTTAATGTTCACTCCTCTGCCCCAAAATATGTTTCAAGAAACATACTCATGGACTCTGCTAGGTACCTCCTAAAAATTCCAGTTTTCCAAGCATTACCACCACAGACATGGGTTGCTTTTGCACCGTTTCCAGACATTCCAATCTGAAAATTTCTACCCACTTGAAGCTAAAACAACCTATACTAATTATTTACCATGCCAAACCCTGCAATGCACACCAATTTCCATGCAATGCGCTGGCAGGCAACTGAATTACTACAATGCACACTTTGATCATTAACCCTAAAAAATTAAGTAGAGCATTACACACACTGAACAAACCATCAGGCTAACATCCATATCCAACCCCCCCAAATAATAAATCTGCTACCAGTTTAACCTTTAACACTTAATGCTACCCATTACTGTATTTCTGTATAGCAACATCTCCTTCAGTGGTAGCTACACTACTGGCTGAAACAATCCTGCATTAAAAAGAACCTACCCAGACAAGTTATGACCACAACATGCCAACAAAAAACATTAAAATTTACTTTACCTGTAAAGCTGCAGTGGATTCTTCACTTGGAAGGGAATCTATCAATACATCAACATCTTTAGCTGTTCGTGCAATCACCGCTGCAAATAGCTGAGCATACTCTGGGTAAAAATATAGTGTTAAAGCATTACTAAAATAGTAACAAAAGACAAAAGCCTACGTGGGCAAGAAAGAAAAGAAATGCAAATACAAAGTCACCAAAACTACCAAGCAAGATATCACAAAATCCACAACTGCAGATCAACAATCCATACAGCCATACTAAAATATAAACACCAAAACTCTGACTATTCCTCAAACTGTAGTAAATTTTATAGTAAGTAAAAAGTGTTTTGACAATAACTCAGGTAAAAATCAGTTGTAAAGTAAATTACTCAGTTTTACATATTTGCTGTTTCTACCCCTAGTCTGTTGATTGACCCATGCATTTCCCTATTATCTGGGAGACAGTTGACTGGTGAATGGCCATTTTAAGTAGTCCTCTGGGTGGTAGACGGTTTTCTGCTTTATGGCCCCTATCCCTGCGTGCACATTGAGCATAAGGAGGGGCAAGCAATGGGCTGAGTGGCAGATTCTCTACTGTCCAAGAAAAACTGTACTAATGCTGTGCACCCAGGAGTATGCATTAAACTTTCCCAACCCTTCCAGAAGGCAACAGCACAAAATACCCCATTCACTACTCCCCTCTCCTGCCTGGCTTCTACACTGCCAGGGCAGTTAAACCCCAAATGCCTAGGTCACAGTCAGAGCTCTACCCTCTGTGCTGAAGAGCCAGGCTAAGTTTTTATATTTTTATGGCATCATTCCTTTAGTATTTAAATTCTTCAATTACCCAAAAGGTGCAATATTACAAGCTCAATTCCTCCGATGGAAGCAAAAATACAGTTAAGAAAAAGTTTCTAAACTGAAAGAAGTTCCATCCAAACTGCCCCCACATGCCAAGTAGCAACTCCTCCAAGATGCTCTGCAAATTCTAACATCAGAGTGCCATTTCACAGAATACCCCACCTGGGTAATGTACAAATTCAAAAAATTGGAAATCTGGGTATTGTACAAATTCACAAAATTGGAAATCTGTCACCAGATGGATAGCCAAATGGCTAACTGACAGGACATGTTACAGTGGGGTAATCCACACCTAGCAAGAGGCTAGTCACCAGTGGGAGTACCACAGGGCTCAGTGGTTGGCCCCCTCCTGTTTGGAATATACTTCTCAGATGTCAAGGCAAATGTAGATGGCCTTTGGCTGACCAAGTTTGCGGACGACTGCAAACTGGGGGCAATCATCAACTCCCCCAATGTTGATATCCTATAGAAAGGTCTGATGTAGACTAATGAACAGTGTCAGAGCCATGGCCTCAAACTAAATGCAAAGTGCATAGTAATACCCTTTGAGAAATCAAATACTCCTGTAAATTTAAACATTGATAGCACCCCCCCCCCCCCAACAGTGGACCCAGTGGTGAGAAATCAGAATACTCAAAGCAACCTGTACTTTGACTACAGTGTGTCCTTGGTGGTGAGAAAATCTTATGTGGCTCAGTCTAGGAGGGTATGTAATCCAGATTGAATGATGTCGTATTACCACTGTACTCTGACCTCATCAGACCAATAATGCACCCTTTGGCATGTACCTTGCCAGGCACCTGCAATAGTTGACTGACCTCAGAGGAGTCTCACCAAAAAATACAGTATAACCAACATTTCATATGCAGACTAGTTAAAAGCCCTATCACTGTACTCAGTTTCCTACCGATTACTGAGGGGTGATCCGTGTCTGATCTACAAGGGAGTATCTGGCGCAGCCCAGATAGAAACGTTGCTGATTTGCAAAACAGCACAAGGGTTACCTGCTCCAAAGATCTAAACCTGATCTCGACATTATCAGATCATGCTGGGGACAGATGTATCCCAGCGACTGCAACTCCTCTGGAATAGGCTTCTTTTTCATGTGAAGCAGAGCCCTTCCCTGACCATCTCCAAGCTCAATCTGGATCGATGGATGAGAAATTGCAAATTCACTCCTGGGGTGCTGCCCATGTCCCATATGGACTGATTCAGTCTGTAAAAATCCCACTTGCTGACCCTTGTTATCCTTCCCTTAGGGATAGAAAATCGGGCAACATCTGGGTAAAACTGGCTAGGCTTGTAAGGTTCATAGGAGATTACTAGGCTATTAACTACTCCAATAGTAAAAGACAAAAAACAATATTGTAAAGACTAATTTTGTTATGAAACCCAGATTACAAACAAACATGTTAATTATGGACAACAGATTTAAAACAGTTTTGCCTGGTTGGATAGCTGAAGCTCAAACATGATTCACAACTGGAAGACATTAATTCACTAAGCAAATAAGGGTTTAGACACAAAATACGCATTATATTCTGTAAACTATCAACTTTAGGTTCTAGAAACATTTGGTTATGGAATCATCACTCCACTGTACTCTGCCCTCATAAGACCAGAGTATAAACGCCACTTTTGGCATGTACCCAATCAGGCATATACAATAATTGGAGCAGCCACAGAGGTTCCTCACAAAAAGAATACATGGTTTAAAAAACAAGTCCTATGTTCATAGGTTCATGTGGTTTTACTAGGCCAAGGACTACAAGAAGCGTTTAAGCCTAGCCATGCATACCAAATCTGACTGGTACCCTTGATAAGTGTAAGCAGAGTCTTGGAAGATGAACGGTATACAGGCTGCCTGCGTCCATTAGAGACATAGGTGCCAAACCAGGCATAAATTTCCTGTTCCCCATGCAAGTGTTCAAGTTACACTTAAGATTGGGTTAGGGAGGAAAGTACAGTTTTGTACCTACCATAAATGTAGATGTCCGATAGGTATGCATCTGCAGTCCTTACATATGGGTTGTCCTGCCTCAGGCAGCCCTTTGGTCAGCCGGATTCCAAAGTCTGGGTCCGGCGTCGGCTGATGTCACCCTTTCCCCGATGTCAGAGGGCCTGGGGTATAAAAGGGTCAGCCGACGCCATCTTCCTCAGTTTTTCTTGCCCCAGGTGCCCTCCAAGGAAGGCTAAATTTGGAGGAATGCATAAAATTCCAAACATGCACAGTAATATAAAACAAATGCACCATAACAGATAACCCCAGCTAGCTGTAAGGGGGAGAAGAACCCTAGAAATACCACAGAGGGGAAGGAGGGAGGGTAACCTTGACTGCAGATGCATACTACATTTATGGTATGTACAAAACTGTACTATGTCCTTCAAGGATGCATCTGCAGTCCTTACATATGGGTAGAATACCATAGCCAAGCTGGGGGTGGTAGGATCCAAGAAAAGGATGGTGTAGCTAAAATGCCCTGCAGGACTGCCGTAGCAAAGCCTGCTCTGGATCTGGAATATAAGGGTAAGTTGTAATGCTTGGAGAATGTATGCACGGAGCTCCATGTAGCAGCTTCTAAAATGTCCTTGGTAGCCACCCCTCTTAAGAAGGCTGTGGAGGTGGCTGTTGCTCTGGTGGAATGAGGCCTAATATTAGTTGGCACATCTTTTCCATGAAAGGAGTAGCAGAACCGAATGCAATTTCCTATCCATTTTGAAATTGTTTGTTTAGAAATTGTTTGTTTAGAAATTGTTTTTCCTTGTACACCAGCAGCATATGGTACAAAGAGTTGGTCAGTTTTCCTGTAAGTTTTGGTTCTGTCCAAGTAGTATTGCAACTGCCTGTGGATGTCCAAAGTATGCAGAAGTTTCTCTCCTTTATT
The DNA here is from genome assembly GCF_019279795.1 of Protopterus annectens. Taxonomy (NCBI): domain Eukaryota; kingdom Metazoa; phylum Chordata; order Ceratodontiformes; family Protopteridae; genus Protopterus; species Protopterus annectens. The sequence goes on along the minus strand of NC_056745.1, from coordinate 263,856,965 downwards.
TTGTGGATTTGGGAAGAAGGTAGGCAGGTGAATAGCTTGATTCAATGAGACCCTGGATACCACCTTTGGCATGAATGAAGGATTGGTTCTCAATGAAACTCTGTCCTGATGAAAAATAAGAAATGGTTGAACTGCCATGAGGGCCTGTAATTCAGATACTGAAGAGTAAGGCAGTCTTCCAAGACTGGAACTGTAGTTCTTAAGATGCTGCTGGTTCAAAGGGAGGTAGAGTTAATTTTTCAAACATGAAATTAAGGTCCCAAGTTGGTACTGGTGGTTTCCTTGGAGGATTGATGTTTTTTATTCCTCTTAGAAACTGCCTTAGGAGAGGATGAGAGAAAACAGGTGGATCAGTATTCTGCTGAAATTGCTGAAGCATGAATTTTTATGGAAGAGTAAGAAAGGCCATTGTGGAGCATTTCTGCCAAGTATTCCAGGATATGTGCCAAGTTCATCACTGTCGCATCCAGGCCCTTTGTGGTGTTCCAAGTGCGAAATCTTTTCCATTTTGCTGAGTATGCCTTTCTTGTGGAAGGCCGGCGAGCTTCCATGATGATATTCACTCTCTTGGATAACTCATCCTGGTGAGGAGTCAAGGTATTCTCCAGGCTGTCAGCTGCAAGGTTTTCAGGCTGGAGTGCAGAGTTTTGTAATTGTGCTGTGTCAGAAGAAGTGCCCATTGTGGTAGAGGCCACGGTTTCGTGCGTGACAAGCTCCTTAACAGTGGGTACCAGTGTTGTCTTGGCCAGTCTGGAGCTATCAGAATCACTTTTGGCTGCTCTGTCCTGATCTTCAGTAAGACCTTGGTCATTAATGGAAGGGGAGGAAATGCATACACTGTTAGAGCATTCCAGCTGAAAGAAAAAGGGCGTCCACTTTCCATGCTTGTGGGTGGTATGTCCTTGAGCAGAATTTCTTCAGCTGATGGTTGTGGTGGGAGACAAAAAGATATATGTCCGGCCTCCCCCATGACTGTGTTATCTGAAGGAAGATGTCTGGGTGCAGCATCCATTCGTGTGGATCCATGATATTTCTGCTTAGGCTGTCCGCCAGTATATTGTCTTTTCCTGGCACAAACTGGGATTGCAGCTCTATGTTGAGTTTTAGGGAAAGTTCCCAAAGATTCATTGTCAGCCTGCAAAGAGGGTAGGAATGGGTACCTCATTGTTTATGTACCACATAACTGTGGTATTGTCTGTCCTTATTAGCAGGTGGCCTTGATGCAGATAGTGTTTGAAGGCCTCGATTGCATGCATCACTGCCAGCATCTCCTTTTGGTTTATGTGCATGCGCAATTCTGTGTGACCATAGCCCTTGAATGCATTTGTCCTCCATGTGTGCTCCCCATCCATGGTCTGAAGCGTCCGTTGTAATGGTTTGGCTGGTTAATGGTTTGCTGAAGGGCAGACCCCTGTTTGACTGGCTTGCTTGAGCCCACCACAAGAATTCCTTTTGTAGGGATGGAATGAGTGGTATCAAAGCTTCTAGGCTGCGACTGTGCTGAGACCATAAACTCCTTGGGTACCATTGTAGTTTCCTCATATGCAGCCTTGCTTGTGGAACCAGAAAAATGCAGGATGCCATGTAACCCAGGGCCTGCAGGATTTTCCTTGCAGTCAGCTGAGTTTGTTTAGTCAGATTTTTGAAATAATCCGGTAGTTGTCTGTTTTTCTTCTGTGAGAAAAGCCATTTGGGTGGTTGTATCTAGTTACGCACCCAGAAAAGTTATTCTTTGGGATGGCACAAGTCTTGATTTGTGAATGTTGACTGTGTATCCCAAAGCCTGAAGTAGGTGGATGGCATAAATTCAAGTGTTTTACCAAAGTTTGCGGGCTGTCCGCTTGTATAAGACAGTCGTCCAGATATGGGTATATTTGAATCCCCTGAAGTCTGCAGTGTGCAATTACTGATGCCAGGCATTTCGTGAATACTCTGGGCGCAGTAGATAAGCCAAAGGGCAATGCTGAGAATTGATAATGCTCTGAACCTGCAAGAAATCCGAGGTGTCTTCTGCAACTTTGTCTGATAGGGACATGCAGGTATGCCTCCTTGAGGTCCAGAGTTACCAGCCAAGACCCCTTGCCCAGCATGGGAAGGAGTTGCTGTAAGGTCAGCATTTTGAATTTTGGCACAATGAGATAAGTATTCAGTGCGGACAAGTCGAGAATAGGCCTCCATTGATTTTCTTTTCTTGGTACAAGGAATAGTCTGGAATAAAATCCTTGGCCTTGTTCTGTGAGAGGAACCTTTTCTATAGCTTTCATTTGTAATAGGTTGGAAATTTGTTTTAAAGCCTCTGCCCTTTGATTTGGTGGCAGGTTTGGCATGCCTTTTCTTTTTGGTAATGTATGAAAATGAAACCTGTATCCTTTGTCTATTATCTGCGGTGTCCATTTGTCTCTGGTAATACTGTGCCAATTTTTGAGAATAAAGATAGCTTTCCGCCCAAAGGTGCTTCCAATTGAGCCCTGGTTGGCGGGGTCAAGTTTAAGTCATGGAGTCTGCCCTTGTGCAGCAGTTGTAGGTCCTGCACTACCTCTCTGGTTAGGAGGCTGCCATTGATGTCCTCTGTAGGAGCCTCTAGCTTGCCCTCTATCCCTGGCACGCCTGTTCTTGCCTCTTTGAAATCTCTCTGTCTGGAAAGGACCAATTCTTAGAAGGCCAATTTCTGCTGAATCTAGGTGGCTGGACCTGGAGGAAATCTTTGACTTTGTACAGATTTAGCCTTTTCCTCAAATTTCTTTAAGACATCCTGGGCAGTGGAGCCAAATAATTTTTGCTTTTCCAGTGGCGCATCCAGAAGTTTTGCTTTAACATGGTCTGGCAGAGTTTGTTCCTTCAGCCAAGCATGCCTACGTATGACTGCACCTGTCATTGCTGACCTACATGAAGCTTCCAATGCATCATAACCACACTGCAAGAAATGGTTGCTAACCTGTTGGGAGTTATGTACCAGATCTGAAGTGACTTGCGATCTAGGGGTTCAGGTGAAGACAGTTTTTATGCAATTCATCTAACAAATACTCTTGGTACTGTATTATATGGAATTGACAATTTAATGCCCTCAAAGAAAGAGTGGACAAAGTATACACTTTTTTACCCCATCTCTCTAAAGCCCTGGACTCTTTCAGAGGGGAGTGGATTTTTAGTAGTGGCAGTTGTAACCCCTTTAGGGCCCTGGGAGATAGTTTCTGGGTCAGCAGAGTGGGCCTTGTAAAGGAAATGATGCGAGTCCGGGACCCTGTAGTACCTATCGGGTTTGACAGGTGCCGGAGGAAGGGAGTCAGGGGTAATACTAGACTCAGAGTACACATCATCAGTGACATTCAAAACAGGAGGAATAGCCAAAGGTCTATGCTGAGGTAAATGCAAAAAAGTCCTTAATCTCTTCCTGGAATCAGAATTCTTGGCCCTGCCATTTAAAATGCTCTCTCATGGAGTGAAGGGTCTCCCCAAAGGACAGCTCTTCAGGAGGGGAGGCCGAGGGAATAGATTCCTCTGCATCAGAATCCTCGTAGGCCGTAAAGGCCTCCTCCTGGTAATCTGATAGAGCAGAGCCATCTGAGGCCTCATCCGAGATCTGGGGATCAGTGGGCTCAACCCTGGGCCATTTGTCTAGAGGAGGTTGGGAGCCCCTGTCCGGGTGTGGCTGAGAGCCCCTAATTAAGGAGATAAGGTCCTCAGCTAAACTTAAAATCTGTGAACCTGTAGTGGATCCCTGAGGAATAACCCTGGGAGGCAGAGTTTTAGGCTGTTTAGCAGCTTTGGCCCTTGTGAATGCCTTAATGGACATGGATGCAGGAGGCCTGGCTGCTCCACGTGCTGGCATAGTTTTGTCCAGAGAAATGGTGTCGGAAGATTCCAGAACACCGGTTTGAGGGAAATTCTATTACCGACTCCGAAGAGGCCTCCGGGGCAGAGGTTGTCGGTTGTGTGGTTTCGCCGGTCGGAAGTACCAAGGACTCTGTCTTAGCCGAGACAGAGACACTAGCGGTAGGCCTAGGGGTGGTTTCAGCCGAAACCACGGTCCACGCGTGTTGGTCCTTGTCCTTCCGTTTTTTGGTTAAATGTGAAGTCGGAGTTTGACGGCATAATATAACAGTAACTAGCCCCAAAAAATTCCTCTGCAAACTCCGCCCGACGCCTGAGAGTGCGTCGATTGAAGGAGGCACAGGCAGTACAGGCCGAGACGTCGTGGTCTGGGTCTAGGCAGGGGAAGCAGTAAGAATGGAAATCCTTATGAGGTATTTGTTTCCCACAAGTTAAGCAATTATTAACTTTAAGCGTTTGATCTGACATCGGCTGAGGCAAGAAAGAGTCCCCAACGGGGTACTTAGCTTTTGAAGTCTTCGGTAGCTGAAATTACAGGAGCTGGCCGACCGGCACTTGCGAACTGCTTCTGCTTCGGGCACCACGCGGCAAGAAAGACTGAGGAAGATTGCGTCGGCTGACTTTTATACCCCAGGCGCTCTGACATCGGGGAAAGGGCGACATCAGCCGACGCCGGACCCAGACTTTGGAATCCGGCCGACCGAAGGGCTGCCTGAGGCAGGACAACCCATATGCAAGGACTGCAGATGCATCCTTGAAGGACATCTCCGCTTTACATGGATAGGGAGCCTGTTTCTGAGAAGAGGTAGCCTCTGGGATTCATCAGTCTCTCCAGGAAGCCCCATTTATAATCGCAGGCAAGATTCAATTCTTTAGACTGGCTAATTCTGGTGCGGTTTCTTTTGCGGATATGCAGGAGGTCCAGAGTGGGGTCTGATAATGCCTTGTATGCCACGCACAGATCTCCCCTCAACAGCTTGTTCAAGACAAAATACAGGAATAGGGCCTTCAGACAGTCTGCAGAGGACATGTTACTTGCTCCCTATATTCTTTTAGTGAGGAACCTCAACGTTCCAAATACTGGATATGCCCGGTTAGGTACATACCAAAGGGGGCACTGTACTCAATGATGGGTCACAACATAAAATTATTTCCTCACTGCTGTAGACACATGATGGTCAAAGGCTAGATTACTGTGTAGGTCAAAGGCTAGATTACTGTGTAGGTCAAAGGCTAGATTACTGTGTAGGTCAAAGGCTAGATTACTGTGTAGGTCACCAAGTCCCCGACTACTGGGTCAGCTACGAGGGGTGTGTTGTCAATAGGATAGTTGCCAGAGTGTTTGACATCCCAAAGACCACCATTATGAATTTCTTGTCATTTAGTTTTAGTCCATGGTTCTGACACCAGTTGTTTAAGTCAGCCCATCCTGGAGAACATTTGCATTTGTGAGGGATTCAGTAATAGCTCTTAATATGCAAATTTAGTCAGCCACAAACCAATGACATTGGCTTCGACTTCAGGAGTAAATGCCAAAAAGTAGCAGCCCCAGGACTGACCCTGTGGGACTCTGTTTGTGACTGGCCTCTTTGCAGAAGGGGACTCTGCAGTTCTAACTTCCTGTGCCCTCTGAGCCAGATGACTATCCACCAGATGACATAACTGTTTCTGCCGAATCTCGAGTTTTGTCAGCAACGTCTGAGTTGGGTATCATGTCAACTGTCTTAGCCAGGTCAAGGTAGGCACTGTGAACCATTCTGCCTTCAACCAATGATTTGGTGAACTTCTCAAACAAGTCCACTAGATTGAGTAGGCATGACCTGCTCTGGATGAAACCAAATTGGGTTGGGTCCAGAGTCTACAGATGTCACTACTAATCATTTCCATGGTAATTCTTTCTATGGTTTCTGCATACGAGACTAGTGAGACTTACAGGTTTGTAGTTTCCAGGGTCTGTAGATAGACCATATCTGTGCAGTGGAATGACTGTTAATCTTCATTCATAAAGCACGAAGCCTTTTTGAAACCTAGAGTTAAACAGCAATTCCAGAAGGCCTGATAGGTCATATTTCATGCTATTTAGAAAGCATCCTGGAATACTGTCTAGTCCCATTGATGCAGTGTTCTTGGTATTGGACAGAGCATTAAGGACCCTAGTGATAGCAGGGGGAGTTGTACTTTATGGTATTTCCTGAGGGAAGGCAGACTGGGAGAGACGGGAAAAGTTGAAGCTGAATTTGTTGCCCACTTGGTTTGCTATATATTATGGCTCCATTTACAAGGAGCTCTGCCACAAAATTGTGCATTGCTTTTGAGGGTGTGGACATAACTAAAGAAAGCCTTTTGGTTGCCCTTGGCCTGGGAGCATAAATTTACCTAAAATTTGGCTTTGGTAGACTTTCATTGCCCTCAGAGTTGTTGAGTTTGACAAAAAGTTATGTCTTACCATAAAGTTCCATCTGCGTTCATCTTCATTCATTACATGTGGGTTCGGAGACGATCCTAGGTTCAGACTCAGCCGTTTTTCCAACCCTGTGCCAGCCAGAAACACTCAAGCCAAGTTTTTTCCATAGTGCCCTTCTCCACATTACCTCAGATAGAGTTTGCCTAGAAGACAGGACAAATTGTAGAGAGAAACCAGAGGAATTCTCGGAGCAACTTCCTTATCAGGATTAAAAGGACCATCAGCGAACCTCCAAGAGACTCAGGAGGGGGAAGGTGAGTGATTAATGAAGATCAATGCAGAAGGAATGTTACGGTACGACATTTACCGGATGTGGTTCATCTTTATTCATTACTTACATGTGGGACACCTTCATTCATTCCTTACATGTGGGACAGAGTCCCTAGCTACCTTGTTTCCTGGCAGGCCTTATGGAAGAATGTTCCCAAGTACCAATGAACTAAAAGCAGCTCTTCCCCTGGAGACCATGTCCAAACTGTAGTGTGTGACAGAAGCCCATGTTGCTGTTGTGCAAATTTATTCCATGTAAGCCCTTGAATGAAAAGCTACAGAGATAGACAGTGACCTTGTAGAATGTACCTTTATCCACAAGGAATAGCAACTTTGTTATGGTATACATAAGTGATGGAATCTCTTAAACAGTTAGATAAGGTAACCTTAGAAAACCTAAAGGGCAAGACTGACTTT
>NC_056745.1:263713540-263818540 GCF_019279795.1 Protopterus annectens | reverse complement strand
TAGCTTTCATCCGTCTAAGTTGGGAACTGCTGATTGAGAGCCCAGTGTCCAAGTGTTAGTTCTGGTTTAGGCACTTGGGCTTCAGGCCAGTTATTTTACATTAAGAAGGTTCGTGGTCTGCACTCTTGTGGGAGAAGAGGCCGGACTCTGCCCTTCTGAGCTGGGAATTTCTGGTTAGAGGTTTATAGTGCCTGAATATTTGAACTGTATCTTACTGAAATTGGTACACCTTGTTTGCTCTAGCATAGACTAGATCCAGGCCTGCTGAATCTAGCTTTGTTTATATGCTTGTTGTTAGTTTGCTTGTTATTTCCCTGGAAGCTAATTCCACCTAATACGCAACTTCTCAGCGCTTCTGTGGATCACTAGTGATATCTGCATTGCTTACTGTACTGATTTCCTTGTTTCACTTGAAAGAAAGTTACTGTTTGTCGTTTTTGCATTTAGTTACTTGTAACACATTGCACTCAAGTTACCTGGCACTTGCTCACTAAAGCAATTATATAAGTCAGCACTAAAAATTAAAAGCACTACACCCTCACTTCTCCACTGGCCCTTGTTTTCAATTAAGGATTTCCCAATATTATTCTAGCATGTCCAAAGGTCAGTTGGCAATCTCCTCTCCAGTCCAGCTGGTGAATCTGGGAATCTTGAGGCAATGTTACAACTGCCTCGTGTACACAGACAACCCTCTCCTCCTCCCACATAACACAAATACTTGCGAGAGATGCAGCTATTTAGCCAAACTGGAGGCTGAGCTCTCTCAACTCAGGACTGGCAAGACCAGACAGGAGGAGAAGGCAACTACACACACCACAAAACCAGCCTCACATAATGCTACCACTCCACTGAATCAAACACAAAGACATACTCGAAGGCTCTGAGTAAAAATTTACCTAAACAGCAGAGGCCTCCAAAGCAGACACCCAAACTGCTACCTCAAGACACCCCACAAGCAACACATAAACCACAAAAGCAGTGTGCAAAGCAGTCACAGCCCTTATGGCCAAATACAACACCAAACATACTTGTCATAGGTGACTCCATAGTCAGACACACGGACGTCCCACTCACCAGGCTGAACAAGGAGAGGGTCACAGTAAGCTGCCTATCGGGCGCTAGAATCCGCCACATAACACAAGCACTCGGGTCACTCCACGGCAAGTACAAATATGACACCGTCATTGTCCATGCTGGTGTGAACGACCTGAGATCGCACCTCCCTGGACTACATGAAGAGAGACAGAGGAGCTCTCTGATTATGTAGCCCAGGCAGGTATGACCCTAACCCTGAGCAGTATCCTTCCTTCACCAAGAATGATGCCACAATATAGAGACAAGATGATCAGCTTTAACAATTGGCTTAATGTCTGGTGTCAAGGGGATCCAGTGTCTGTCTGCCTGGGATGACATGCTTGACAAGCCACGCTGTTTCAAGGGACGGCTTGCACCTGTCACCCTGGGATTCCGGATATTGGCTAAGGCTCTTGCCACCCCCATAGTGCCTTTTTTAGGCAAGGCTCAAATTCTAAACCTACCACCCTAGAAAACAAAAATGGGAAGAAACTGAGGGTAATGCTGCTCAATGCCAGAAGTCTAAATCTCAAAATGCACGCACTCGAGGCCCTTCTCAGTATGGAGAACATCGATGTCCGTGCTGTAACGGAAACCTGGTTCAAGGCTCCTGAGAGCACCCCGGCACTATTAGGTTTTACCTCATATCATGCGTTCCGGCCCCAAAACCCGGTGTATCCATATTCATAAAGGATACCCACACCTCCAGGTTGGTGGCAACGCACGAAGCTTCGGAAACCATCCAGGTACAACTAACCATAGGCAAAACTGCTCTACAAATTGTAGCATGCTACAGGCCACCCTCTCAAACTCAGGAACCCCACACAGCCTTCCTGAAGACACTGGAGGGTATAAATGTATCTCCAAACACCATCATATTGGGTGACTTCAACTGCCCGAATATAGACTGGGAACATTACTCAAGCCCTAACTTTCTAGCCCAACGGTTCCTGGAGTTCATAAATTCAAATGCCATGGAACAGCTAGTCACTGTTCCCACGAGAGGAGAAAATATACTAGATCTCATCGTCACAAACATGGGACAAAATGCTCCACACCGAAGTAAATCCCTCATTGGTGAGATCTGATCATAAACTAATCTCACTGGAAATCCACATCCGCCCCACCCCAAACAAAAAGACCATAGTGAAGAACTTCTCTAAAGCAAACTTCACACTACTCAAGACTGGTGTGGTATCCTTTAAGGCCCCTGAGCCAGTGGAAACCACAACCCAAGCTGCGGAAGCCCTTACAAATGCCTTCTATGAACACCTCCAGGACTGCATGGATCAGGCAATCCCAAATAAAACCAAGACTCTTTCCACAAAGGGCAAACGTCCAGTCTGGTGGACCCCAGCCATTAACAAACTTTACAATAAGAGGAGAAAGCTATTACATGATAGAACAAAATCCATAAAAGGGAAGTCACCCCTGATCATTATTAGTAAAAAAAATACGAGCACTCATAAAATCAACTAAGGCCAATTTTGAGAGAAAAATTGCCATGGATTCAATGGACAATCATAACGCCTTTTTCAGCTATGTTAGGGACCTGGGTGGAAACTCCCAGATATGCTCAGAATTGGTCCAAAATGATACAAAAAAATCACTGAACCCACAGACATTGCCAACATACTGGCAGACAGGTTCAGTGCAAACTTCACCCTCTCCCCTAAAGGAGAGATAACTATCCCAGCAGAGTGTAGCCTCCCGGACATCTCAAATGCGCAGGTGAAAGCTGCTCTCTAAAGCTAAAACACAGCATCAATGGGACCGGATGGTGTCCCCGGCTGTGTGCTACGAGCTAAATGAGGAATTAAACCCGCACATAAGGCAGCTGTTTAATCTCAGCCTTACCACAGGATACGCGCCCAAGGAGTGGCGTACTCCACAAAGGCGGCGCCTCTACAGACCCTGGTAATTACCGCCCCATAAGCTTAACAAGTCTAGTCTGCAAAGCTATGGAGAGGATCATAATGGAGCTCATAAACAAAGATATAGGGGACTTGCAGACATTGGACCCGACCCAGTTTGGCTTTGTCAAGGGAAGATCATGCCTTGAACTTGGTCGACTTCTTCGAAACAGTCACCAAGGCCATTGATGAGGGAAAGGCAGTCCATACAGCCTACCTTGACCTTGCAAAGGCTTTCGACACAATACCCCACTCGGGTATTGTAGATAAACTTACCAGCTTAAATGTAAACCCATATGTCACAAGATGGGTTGCAAACTGGCTTAAGGACAGAACCCACAGGGTTAGAGTTGCTGGAGCTATGTCAGACTCCAAGCCGGTCACAAGTGGTGTCCCACAGGGCTCTGTCTTTGGCCCCCTATTGTTTGGCATCTACTTCTCAGAAGTACAGGCCAACATGGGAGGACTTTGGCTGACAAAGTTTGCAGACGACTGCAATTTGGGCGCCATAGTGGAAAGTGCATCGGACACGGATATCCTTCAGAAGGGACTCACGGAAACAGATAGCTGGAGCCAGAGCCATGGCCTGAAGTTAAACGCCAAAAAATGTATAGTCATACCCTTCGGGAAAAACAAGGTAACCCCAAGCTACCATATAGGTGGCAATCCACTAAGCACAGAAGAGGTTATCAGGGACCTGGGGACCCAGGTTGACAGTGGCCTTTCTTTTGACACTCACGTTGCTAAAGTGGTTAGAAAGACCTTCTACATTGCCCACCTGATCATGAAGGGATTCACATCCAGATCTAGTGAGGTCATTGTTCCCCTGTACTCTTCACTTATCAGACCAATGATAGAGTACAATGCCCCATTCGGGATGCATCTCACCCGACATCTGCAGCAATTGGACAGTTCCTCACCAAAAGGATAAAGGGACTCCAAAATCTGTCATATGCTGCCAGATTGAAGAAACTCCAGCTCTATTCAGTCGCATACAGTCTGCTCAGAGGTGACATGTGCCTGACATAAAAGGCCATGTCCAACCCGGAATTAATGGACATGCTCCACCTCAAAAAATCCAAATCCACCAAAACCACTAGAGCAAGCGACTTAAACCTTAGCACGAATATAAATAGGACGTGCTGGAGGGATAGATTTATCACTCAGAGACTCCCTATGCTGTGGAATAGAATCCCGGTCCATGTGAGGCAGAGAACCTCGCTGACTCTGTTCAAGAGAAATCTAGACCTGTGGATGGGAGATCGTAGGTTTACCCCGGGAATCATCTCTGTGTCACTGCTGGACAGAGGCACAACAAACTAATGGGCACATTATTTTTTCATATAAGGGGTGGCGTAAGCCACAAAAATTTGGGCTAGGCTTATAAATGCCTTAGGGCAGATAGCCTAGTATAAACCTATGAACCTATGATCTTATAAATGCTCAACCACTCATGCATAAGCTTATCTAATACAGCCCCCCCCCCACAAAAAAAGCTAAGGGATTAATGCCCAATATTTTGGGGAATCATGGCTAGACATAAAAAGGCCGTTTAGGGTAGTTAACCTACTATTCTCCTGTGTTTACCAAACTAAGGCAAAATGAAATAAAGCTGTAAAATACATCAGCAACATGCACAAATCCAGTTTGCAGATCAATTTACCTATACTCAACTTTAACAAAAAGTAAAATAAATATTACCACATCAAAAATATAAAAACATCTAATAGCCAACTGGATATACAATTGGACACATGGAATTTAAATACTTAAATATTACACTATCCAGAAAACTGAATGACATTCATTACTCGGTGTCGAATACATGAATTGGAACTAGATTTCATTTGGAGAGTTTAAAACTGACTTTTACACACACTTATAAATAGGTTCAAACTTTTTTAATGCGGAAAAAAAAACATGCATTCTCCAGTAAAAACAAGACATTTAGGAGCTAAACAGGAACATATTTGCTAGCCAAAGCAATCTACTATAGCTTTCAATCATTAAAAACACAGGTCCCAAGCATATACCATCAGCCACATTTATTAAATAGTAAAATAGATAAAATTATAAAAAGGTGTCAACCACTTTTGCCCATAAAATTCACCAGGACTTTCAGAACAATTACAGATTTAGCACAGTTTAAATACCATTGCCTCACGAAACGACACTCGTTCAATTAATTCCTTAAAGTTGTACATATAATTTAAACTTTGAATTAATAGGAGTTTATGTTTTAGGCTATTAACTACGGTTATAAAAATAAAACGTATACATCTCACAACACATGCCATGTTCAAAAATTCACATACGAGTAAATAAAAAGCTCAACTATAGTTTTACCTGTCTCAGTTTAAGGACACAGTCAATGGAAATCATTTTAATTCAACCCCAGAGTCTTATTTGCAGCTGTCGTAAGTTACCATTTCAGCTCTAAAACATCTGGTTTCAACTTCCAGGGTCTCTCTCGAAACACTAATGGAATCCAAAACCAGAAATTTAAAATTATGTTCAGGGAATTCAATTGCGTGCCTTGCCAAGGCAGAGTGGATTTTTTTTTTTGTAAATACCATGCTCATCTTCATACACACGTTCTAACGACCCCTCTTGTTTTGCTGATGTAAAAACTGGGATATTTTTGGCAACAAGCTACATATATTACTCTTTTGGAGCTAAAGTTCAAGTAGCCATTCTTACGGATTCAATCATTTTCATAAATATAAAAGTTATCGTGCTCCATGATGAAACTGCACTGTGGACAAGTGCCACTAACTTTTTTGTTTTTCCTTTGATTCCCAAAGCTTTTTTTAAATAGTCTTAGATTCATTACCTAAGATTGTACACACTTCTCAGTTAACTGAAAAATATTCCAATTGTGGCACAAAACTTTTTTTTCATCAGTATCCAGATTACAAGTTATAATATTTACTTTCCAAGAGTCATTCATCTTAGATCTCTTGCAAAGGCTAAAAGTTTCAATACTGGTCCCTAACGGGAACATAAATCCCCTCTTATTGATTACTTCCATTGAGACCTAATCATCTAACCCCCAAGGGTACCTGCAGAGCAATAGCAAGCATCTATGTATGCAAGGTCTGTCACGTTAACCAGTTTGTTTGTATTTTACGATGATAGAAACACATCAGGATGGAAAGCATGTACTAAAGCATCTAAACGAAATACCCCACCTGCTTGTCTTCTATGTTAGAGAGGGATGAGTGACACTGTGTCAGAAGTGGCATGACTAGACAAAGTTAGAGGCAGCATGGCGAAAACGACTAGGCACTTGCCTGAAACTGGTGGAATATACAGCAGTGAATCATCCCTGAAATGTGCATACTTTACAAAACAGGTCAGAGATTAATTTTAGATATTAAAACTTGATCAGCACCATTTCTTATTTGGAAAATATGAAACTAGGCATATAGAACTTTCTAAATGTTAATCACATAAACCAATATGTAGGATATTGACAAAAATATTCGAATTATGACGGAAAATGAAATTGCATAAAACAAAGGGGAAACTACCGCATTTTCGTAAAGCATGTATTTTTCACATTAAGCAAAGATTAGAGTTATCAAAGTGTATAAAGTATAAGTATTTGCATGTTTGTGCAGTGTTACAATAAAGGCATTTCACAAAGTACAGTATTTCAAAAAGTTTGTGCATTTAAATATTACAAGTTCACAAATTGTTTGTACACAATTGCAGAGGACGTATTTTCAATGCGTTTGTACATACTTTGTGGGCATGGCAGATGGATTTCGAAAACCCAGTCCACTTGCGTTTGACAGTAAGATTGCTGAGAATGGCAGAGTGAGCAAGAGTACAATATATATATTTTTTCAGGCTGCATTTGCTGATAAAGATGACCATACAAAGGCATGTATTCTGGTTAATTTAGCTGGGTCAGAAGCTATAGAAAGGTTATTTCTGTATATACCTGCCATCCATAAAGGAGAGGGGAAAACTGTCCTACTGTACCAGCTAAGTCAAGGGAGGACCCCCCTCTCCCAGAGAGCTTAAAATGTAAGTTTACAGAAATGTGCAACTCCCAGGCAAATGTTACTATGGAAAGGCACTTATTTTATACAAGAGATCAAAAGCCTCTTGAAACTTTTGCAGCATATATAACAGACCTGAGAAATGAGGCTAAAATGTGCAGATCTGGTGGCTTAAGAGATGAGTTGATAAAGGATAGACTTGTGTTATTAAAGATGATGCTAGGAGAAAGATTTTGCTTTGTGACCATGATTTAACTTTGAATAAAGCCATTGAGATTAGTCAGATACGAGTTCACAGAAATATGCTTACAAATGAGAACGGCTCTATAAGGTACAGTGACAAAGCTTATGTTGACAGTATGCAGCACGTGGTTAAAAGAAACAGGCCCAAGCCCATGGCAGCAACTGTAGCTCTTGCATCACTCAGTGGTAAACCCCAGCGCTTTCTAGCAAATCCCAGAGTTCGCACAGTCTTAGTGAAGCAAGAGTGAGCCAGCAAGCTCAAAGCATGGGCACCAACCTAGTTTCATTGTCAACTGTCAAAACTGTGGTGGAAGTCATGAATCTGAGAGAAAAGTGTTTAGCTTTTGGTCAACAATGCCATAAAATGCAATAAATGCAATTTCAAAAGGTTTTATAAATCAAAAGGCCCACATTTTTATTAAAGGGGAACATTTTAACAAGCTGATCGATTAGAGCTGAAACACTACTCTATGATGATGGTGTCTCAGTGCTTCATGGTACAGTTCTTTGCCCTTAAATCTGCTGCATGAACTAAGTGTTTTGTACTGTTTGGACAAATGATAAACCCATAGAGCTCAACGTTACGTCAGCAGCAACATTTGCTAGAGTGCCTTGGTGAAAGGCTTGACTTGCCAAGGTGTGCGAAGCTTACTGCTTATGGAGGTGAAGAAATTCAAACCAAAGACTCTGTAGTGTTTTCATGTTACTCTGCTGGGAAATGGTATGATTTGTTATTGTGTGGAAAAAGAGAGGCACGTCCAGTCATTATTAGGGCTCAGACTGGGACTGCTTTCATTTAATACGGACATCCACCAAGTTAGATAAGACCACTACTATAATTTCATCCAGTACATTTTTCCACCTATGCTGATCTTTTTGTAGGCAAACATCCAGTTGTGTACTCCATGAAATTATTCCCAGTGGTCAGTCTAGTTATCAGGCCAGCGCGAAGTTCCATTAGCCATGCAGGACAGAGTCAAAACCCAAACTAGATAAAACGGTGCGATTTGTCCAGTTGCAATTCCAACTGAATGGGCATCTTCCTTGGTGGTAGCTCATAAGAGCTTAGATGACATCAGAGTACGTATTGATCCATGAGATTTGAACAAAGCACTAAAGAACTAATCATCCTATGCGCACAAAGTCATAGCCCCGATGCCAAATGCCATGGTTTCTTCAGTCTTGGATGCAAAGAGCTCATTTTGGCAAATTCAGCTTTACAAACAATCCTCACTGCTCACTACTTTTAGTACTCCATTCGGCAAGTACAGATTTTTGAGAATGCCATTTGGGATAAATTCAACAAGTGAAATCTTTCAACGTGGAATGGAGCAAATTTTTCTGGCTATCCTTGTGCTATTATAGTAGATGATACACTAGGAGGTGGTCACGGTAAAGCCAAGCATGACCAACCTCTAGAAAGGGCATGTCAAGCAAATCTCAAGTTCAGTCCACAGAAATGCAAATTCAGGCTATACGAATTTACTTAAATTTGTCACTTATTTACTAGTACAGGCCTATGACCAGACCCCAGCTCCAATGTTCAAGTGCTGCAACGTTTTCTTGGCATGGTCAACTACATAGGCAAGCTCATTCCAGACTTGAGCCAACTTTCAGCACCGCTTAGTAAACATGTAAAGATGTATCCTGGTCTTTGTTACAGCAACACCAAAGAGCATTTGATGTCCTGAAATAGAACTGCTAGTCCACCATCTCAGATATTATGGCATTCACAAACCAGTTACACTTTCCTGTGATGCTTCAAAATTTGGTCTTGGTGCAGTCATTCTAAAAGAGGATCAACCTGTTGCCTATGCATCGAGAACTCTTACCCAAACTGACATGCAGCACGGCCAGATCAAGAAAGAGCTTTTGGAAATTGTGTTAGCATGTTTGAAGTGCCATGACTATGTTTAAGGTAAACCTATCCAGATCGAAACAGACCACCAACCTCTAGTCACCATCTTGAGAAAGTATATGCATTCAGCTCCAGCATGACTGCAAAGCATGATGCTGAGATTGCAAAAGTATAATTTCAATCTCGTCTACAAGAACGGCAAACTTATCTTGTGATACATTACCCAGATCGCCTAGAAACACCACAAAACAGCAAGAGAATAAGAGCCTTGATTTTGAAGTTATGGAAATGAGAAATTTCTCTTCCCCACGTCTTTAGCCAAGAGATCACACAGCCACAGATCCGGTTTTACAAAGGCTCGACCACTATCAGTCAAGGATGGCCATCACAGTAATCCAGTTTACTTCAAGAAGTGGAACCTTATTTTCCATACAGAGATGAGATTTTGTCTGACAAAAGTATTATTAAAGGTCCGAAAGTAATTGTTCCAAAGTCCTTGCAAACAGAGTAAATTACTATCTTGCATCGTGGTCACCCAGGAACAGTACCAAAAGAAGGAAGGGTTAGAGGACTAGCATTTTGGCCTTCTGTGTCACAAGATGCACTATCATCTTGTTCTGTGTACAATAGTTCTAAGCCACATCAACAGAAGGGACCACTTCGGCTAAACCCAGTTCCTGAACTACCTTGGTAGACAGTAGCCACAGAAATCTTCTAGTGGAATGTAAACATATTGGATGTTAGTAGACTTACTCCAATCCGTTCAAGATTGACTTATTTCCTAACCTAGCATCCAGTACTGTCATTACTAAGATTGTGTCATTCTGCAGTGCATGGCAGCCCTCACAAAGTTATTTCTGACAATAGCACACAGTTTACAAGCAAACAGTTCAAAAGATTTGCTAAGGAGTGGGACTTTAATATGTCAAGAGTAGACCAGAGTAACTGCAGTCAAATGGTTTGGCAGAATGTGCAGTTCAAAGTGCAATACAGTTACCTGAGAAATCAAAATGGGAACAGGGATGCTTTCCTGAATCTCTTTAATCTCAGAAATGTTTCTCATGATAAACATCTTGGTTCATCTGCTCAGAGACTTCTATTGAGACAAACCAGAACCACATTACCAATCAGTAGTCAATTGTTGGTTCCATGTGTCAAGAACAGGTCAGTGAAAATCCAATCTGTTGAAATACTTAACCCAGAAGTCCTACTACGATAAAACCAGCAAACCTCTAAATCCATTACGAAAAGGAAAATTGGCAAGGATGCAAATGTCCAAAGGTTATGATCGGACTGGTGTCATGAAGAGTACTTGCCCAAAGCAGAGATCACACATTGTGGAATCACAAGAAGCAGTCGTTAGGCTGCATCAGAAGCATTTAATACAGGTGTACTGGTGTCTGAATTATACCACAACACATAGCTTGCGAGAATGGACAACTCACCGAGATGGTCTGTGTTCATTCCAGAGAACATTCCCATTCTGGTGATGAATCCAGAAGCTCCCGATAGAGTTGTTTAAAGAAGACTGCCCTGTTAAATTTGGTCCAGATTGTTATGTTATGAAATATGGTTGCAACTCTAAGCAGTGCAACAGATATGAAGCAACTTGGAAATGAACACTTTCTAATGTCTATAATAATGCATATCTAACTAGTACTGTTTTTACAAACGGCAATCTTAAGAGGGATGATGTAGATCAATGTGTGTATGTACCTTTAAGAAGTTATCCAAGGGCTTGCACAAGTGTATAAATACTGAGCACGCAAGTCTGACTGCCATTTGGTAGTAAGAAATTAAGATGCATGCATGTATGCATGTACATGCGTACCTGTTAACCAGTTTGTATTTTACGATGATGCTTTCCATCCTGATGTTTTTCTATGTACTAAAGCATTTAAATGAAATACCCCACCTGCTAGTCCTCTATGTTAGAGAGGGATGAGTGACAGTAACTCCTGGTTAAAAGCCCCCCCCCCAGACAATATGTTTTTCAATTACTGCCTTTTTTCTGGTGAAAATGGTGACAAATGGAAAAAATAACATTCTACTGAATATGTAGGTTTTCTAAAAATACTAGAAATAAGTTGACTATATCCAAAAAACTATCAGACCCACAAAGTGTAAACTGTAAGAAATCAGTGGTCATGTTAATACAGGCCATAAACTGTCCTAATTCACAGGTTCAGAGGTGTGTACTAGGCTAATGGCCCTGGGGCCTTTACAAACCTAGCCACAGGATTTCCCTGGCTTAGTGCCACCAGACCTTAGTTCCCAGTGCCTCTATTGAGTAGAGCCACTGGAGTTATCCCCAGGGTGAATTTTCTGTTTCCCATCCACTCAAGATTTCTCTTGAAGACAGTCAGCGAGAAGTCTATCCCATAGCATGGGCAGTCTCTGGGTTACGAACCTGTCCCTCCCGCATATTCTGTTAATTGTGGTAATGAGGTTGAGGTCTCTGAAGCGTGTGGTGCGGAGGGATTAGGATTTCTTTAGATGTAGCATTTGTAACAGAGCTGGGTCAGACGTGGCTTTGTAAGTCAAGCAGAGATCGCCTCTAAGTAGATGATATGAGACAGAATAGTTGGAGTAGAGTCTGAACATACAGGACAAGTGTTTAAGGCCTAGGATCCTCTTTGCGAGGTACTTTTTCGGCCTCTCCAGTTGCTGCAGGCATGAGATACATGCCAAATGGGGCACTGTACTCTAGGACTGGCCTAATGAGGGAAGAGTAGAGGGAGACAATGACCTCTTTCTTCCTGGATGCAAAACCCTTAGTAAGGAGATGTGCCACATAGGACTTTCCGAACAGTGGCAATGTGGTGATCAAGAGAGGTTGCCATCAACCTGTGCTCCTAGATCTGTTATAACACCATCTGTGTTCAGCGGACTACCATCAATGTAGTAATTCATGGGAACTGGGTTTTTCCCAAATGGGATGACGACATTTTTTGGCATGGAGTTTAAGGCCATGGTTCTGACACCAGTCAATGGTTTCAGCAAGGCCATTCTGTAGGATGTCATCACTTGGGGAGTTAATAGCGCCCAACTTGCAATAGTCTGCAAACGTTGTCAGCCAGAATCCATTTTTGTGTTGGCCCGGATTTCAGAGAAGTAGACACCAAACAGGAGAGGACCCAGGACAGAACCCTGTGGGACTCCACTCGTGACTAGCTGGTAGTCTGACTTGGGAGTCAGCTACCTCCACACTGTGGGTTCTATCCCTAAGCCAGTTTGCAACCCACCTAGTCATATAGGGGCTGATGCCTAGCTTTGAGTTTTTCTAGGATTCCTGAGTGGGGAATGATATCAAAAGCCTTGGCCAGATCAAGGTAGGCTGTATGAACCACCTTGCCTTCATCCACAGCTCTGGTGACAGACTCAAAGTAGACCAAGTTGAGCACGCATTAGTCTACCCTTCACAAAACCAAACTGTTGAGATCCAGAGTTTGGAGATTCCCTATATCCTAGTTTATTAGGTCTATGATGATGTTTTCCATAGCTTTGCATTTCAGGCTTGTCAGCCTAATGCAGCGATGGTTCCCAAGGTCTGTAGTCACACCTCCTTTGTGGAGAGGGATGACTGTAGCAGTGTGCCATTAGGTAGGTACAAAGCCTGAAGGGAGGCTGTGATTGAACAGGGCACACAGGTTAGGTGCTAATTCACTCAGTTCATGTAGAATACAGCCAGGGATATTGTCCGGTCCCACAGAACCTGTATTTTTGGCCTTGGACAGTTCTGTTTTAACCTGTGCAGCTGTAATACTGCGCATCTGGCAATCTACTGGTACTGCGATTGGTCCTTTGTGGGGGGGGGGGGTAAAGCTGGCACTGAATCAGTCAGCCAGTATACTGGCAATATCTGTTGGCTCAGTATAGAGGTACCATTGAGCAGTAGCTCAGAGCAAATCTTTACATAACTATAGAAGGCCTTGTGGTTGTCTTTATTATCTGCTGCAATTCTGTTTTCATAGCTAGCTTTAGAGGATTTGATGAGGGATCTCAACTTTTTGTTGAGGCTGATAAGGGATTTTTTCCAGTCTTGGGACTTCACCTTATTCCACATCAGTTTCCTTCTTCTGTTGTAGAGTTTGTTTATGGCAGGGGACCACCAAACTGGCTTCCTTTTTTTTTTTTTTTTTTTTTTTTTTTTGGAGGAGGAGTGTGTCTTGAGTCTATTGGGTATCAAGAGATCCATGCATTTGTGTATGTGTTCATTGGTGTATGATTCGGTGTCATACAACTATTCTCCATTTGCATGGGTGCTGTGAAGTTAACACCTCTGTTTTTAGGAGCCCAAAGTTAGCTTTGGTGAAGTTTTTTCATGGTAGTTACCTTTTTGTGGGGGGTGTTTCCAAGGCGAATAGTTTGTGGTCGGATCTAACCAGGGAGGAGCTGACTATTGGTGTAGAGCAATGGATGCCCATGTTCATAATGACCAGGTCAAGGATGTTGCTACCTCTAGTGGGGGTAAGAACAAACTCCAGGGCAATGGATTTAATGATCTCCAGGAAATGCTGGGCAAGTGTACTGGTACACAAGTAGTTTTCCCAGTTAATGGAGGAGTAGTTGAAGTCTCCTAGTAGGAAAGTGTTAGGTTGAACCCAAATGTTCTCCAGGGTGCTCAGGAACGTGGAGTGCGAGTCCTGGGACATGGTTAGGGACAGATAGTAGACTACGACCTGAATCGTTGTCTTACCCAATGTTAGCGGCACCTGAAGGATGTCGGATGTGTTATGTGGGGCTACCAGTCAGGAGGTGTGCACATCCTTTATGAATATGGAAACACCAACGCCTTTGGAGCTTCAGTCCAAGTTCTGGGGCTGAAAAGTGTGGAATGAATTATAGCCTGATAGTGCAGGGGGTGCTTTTCTGCTGCCTTGAACCAGGTCTCTGTTACAGCACAAATGTCAATGTTCTCCATTTTAAGGAGTGCTTCGAGTGAGTGCATTTTGAAATTTAGACTGTTGAGCAGCGTGACCCTCAGATTGCATTTGTTTGTAGCTGTTACGGTGGTAATTTGGCCTTTGGAACACCACCTAAAAAAGGCACTACAGGGGTAGGAAGAGCCTTGGCCGGTATCCAGAAGCCCAGAGGTGACAGATGCAGGCCATCTCTGGCAAAGCATTGAGGTCAATCAATCATGTCATCCCAGACAGACACTGGATCCCCTTAGAATGACACCAGAAACTTAATTGTCGAAATCATTTTCTGCTTTTACTGTGGTATTCTGGGTGATGGTAGGATGCTGCTCAAGGCTACGGTCATACCCGCCTCGGCTATATAATCAGAGAGCTCCTCCATGTAGTCCAGGGAGATGCGTGTCAGACCATTCACACCCACATGTACAATGAGAGAGTCATATTTGTACCTGTTAAGGGACCAGAGTGCGTGTGTTATGTGACTGATCCTAGCACCTGATTGTTCCTTTCTCCTTATTCAACTTAGTGAGTGGGACATCAGTGTGCCTCACTACTGAGTCACCTAGGACTTGCGTTGGGCATGCTGCTTTGCCTTAGGGGCTTTGGTTGAGTGGCACACCGTTTAGGAGAGTTGCGTCTCGTGATTAGTGTTGTGGTGGTAGTGCGTTTCTGCCTTGGGAGGTCTCTGCTGCTTGGGTAGATTTTTGTTGAGTCTCTCCGCCAAGGGGGGTGTGTAGTTTGTGTTTTTATGTGAAGGCAGTGCTGGTGTGTGTTCCGGAGGGCTGTGTTCCATGTGGTTTTATGTAAGTGTTGACCTTTTCCTCTTGACCACCAATTCTTCAAAATTCCCTTTTAAAAGATATAGTGTCTACAAATGGGATGTATATGTTCCAATAATTACTAAAGGGGGAAATTAATACAAATTTGTCTTCCCAAAGTGCTATAAACACTGGCAAACATGGGGGGGGGGGCACTAACTAAAGAAAGCCTCGTGATTATCCTTAAGTGTCCTGTGCAATTTTTCTCTCGAAGCTGGCCTTAGACGATTTTATGAGTGCCCGTAGTTTTTTTGCTAATACTGATAAGAGATGCCTTCCCTTTTTGGGATTTTGCTCCATCATGTAGTAGCTTCCTCCTTCTATTGTATAGTTTGTTTATGGCTGGGATCCACCAGACAGGACGCATGCCTTTGGAGGATTGGGTCTTGGTTTTATTTGGGATTGCATGATCCATGCATTCCCGAAGGTGTTCATAGAATTCGTTTAAAAGGATTCTGCCACATAACACAAGCACTCTGTCACTCAAAGGCAAGTACAAATATGACTCGCCCATGCTGGTGTGAATGACCCGAGACGTACCTCCCTGGACTACATGGAGAGACAGAGGAGCTCTCTGAGCATGTAGCCCAGGCCGGTACGACCCTGACCTTGAGTAGCATCTTACCCTCACCAAGAATGATGCCACAATATGAAGACAAGATGATCAATTTCAACAATTGGCTTAAGTATTGGTGTCATTCAAAGGGGATCCAATGCCTGTCAGCCTGGGATGACATGCTTGACAAGCCATGATGCTTCGCTAGGGACGGCTTGCACCCATCACCACTGGGCTTTCGGATATTGGCAAAGGCTCTTGCCACCCCCATAATGCCTTTTTTAGGCAAGACTCAAAAGACAAACCCACCTCCATAGGTATCACAAGGGATAAGAAACAAGTAATGCTACTCTATGCCAGAAGTCTAAACCAGAAGATGCACGCACTCGAAACTCTCCATAGCATGGAGAACATAGATATCTGTGCAGTAACAGAAACCTGGTTAAAGGCTCCCGAGAGCACCCCAGCACTACGGCCCCAAAACTTGGACCGAACCACAAAAGGAGGGGGAGTATCAATATTAGTCAAAGATACCCACACCTCCAGGTTGGTGGCACAGCACGAAGCATCAGAGACTATCCATGTGCAACTAACAGTGGGTAAAAACTGCCTTCCAGTTTATAGCCTGCTACAGACCACCCTCCCAAACCCAGGAACCTCACTCGGCCTTCCTGAGAACACTGGAAAATATGAAGGTCTCTCCAAACACCATTATACTGGGCGACTTCAACTACCTAAACAGACTGGGAGCATTACTCTAGCTCGAATACCATAGCCCAAAGGTTCCTAGAATTTATAAACTCAAATGCTATGGAACAACTTGTTACCACTCCCACAAGAGGGAAAAACATACTGGACCTGATCACCAACATGGGGGCTCTATGCTCCAGACCAGAAGTGTATCCCTCACTGGTAAGATCAGACCATAAACTAATCTCACTGGATATTCACATCCCGACCCCACCCCCTGCCCAGAAAACCACAGTGAAAAACTTCTCTAAAACAAATTTCACACTCCTCAAAACAGAGGTGGAATCCTTCAAAGCCCCCGGGCCTGTGGAAAATACAGCCCAGACCGCAGAATCCTTTATAAACGCATTCTATGAACACCTTCAGGAATGCATGGATCATGCAATCCCAAATAAATCCAAGACCCAATCCTCCAAAGGCAGGCATCCTGTCTGGTGGACCCCAGCCATAAACAAACTATACAACAGAAGGAGGAAGCTACTACATGAGGGCAAAATCCCAAAAAGGGAAGGCATCTCTGATCAGTATTAGCAAAAAACTACGGGCACTCATAAAATCGTCTAAGGCCAGCTTAGAGAGAAAAATTGTACAGGACACTAAGGATAATCACAAGGCTTTCTTTAGTTATGTTAGGAACCTGGGTGGGAATTCCCAGATATGCTCAGAATTAGTCCAAAATGACAAAAATACACCAAACCCACAGACATTGCCAACATCCCAGCTGACAAGTTCAGCGCAACCCCCCCCCCCCACCAAAAGGGCAAATATCTATGCCAGCAGAGTGCTGCCCCTGACATCTCAGATGCTCAGTTAAGAGCCACCCTCTCCAAAGCAAAAAACACAGTATCAATGGGACCAGACTGTGTCCCGGGCTGCGTCTGCGTCCTACATGAACTCCAAGAAGAGCTAAACCCAAACATAAAACCACTGTTCAATCTCAGCCTTATTACAGGATATGTACCCAAAGAGTGGCGTATAGCAACAGTGGTCCCTCTCCACAAAGGTGGTGCATCAACAGATCCTGGAAACTATCGCCCCATAAGCCGGACTAGCTTGATCTGCAAAGCTATGGAAAGGATCATCATAGACCTCATAAATAAAGATATTGGGGACATACAGACACTGGATCCTACCCAGTTCGGCTTTAAGGGCAGAGCCTGCCTATTAAACCTGGTCGATTTCTTTTGAAACAGTCACCAAGGCCATTGACGAGGGGAAGGTGGTCCACACAGCCTACCTGGACCTCACAAAAGCCTTAGATACAATACACCATTCTGGCATTAAAGATAAGCTCACCAACTTAAATATAAACCCCTATGTCACTAGATGGGTAGCAAACTGGCTCAAGGACAGAACCCACATGGTTAGAATTGCTGGAGCCATGTCAGACTCCAAACCAGTTACAAGTGGCATCCCAAAAGGCTCAGTCCTGGGACCTCTCTCGTTCGGTATATATTTCTCGGAGGTACAGGCCAACACGGAAGGACTGTGGCAGGCCAAGTTTGCAGATGACTGCAAACTAGGCGCCATAATAGACTCTCCAGCAGACACAGGCATCCTACAAAAGGGCCTCATAGAAAAAGACAACTGGTGTCAGAGCCATGGCCTCAAGCTAGTATAGTCATCCCCTTTGGCAAAAACAAAGTTCCCACAAATTATCACATAGGTGGTAATCCATTAAGTACGGTAGTAGTAATTGGGGACCCAAGTTGATGGCAATCTCTCATTTGAAAACCACATGGCCAAAGTGGTTAGAAAAACATTTTATATAGCCCACCTAATCATGAAGGGATTCACATCTAGATCAGGGTGTCATCGTGCCTCTTTACTCATCCCTCATCAGGCCCATAATAGTGTACAATGCCCCTTTTGGGACGCAACTTACCAGATACCTGCAGCAACTGGAAAGACCCCAAAAGTACCTCACCAAGAGGATCAAAGGGCTCAAACAGATGACATATGCTGCCTGGTTAAAGAAACTCCAGCTCTACTCAGTGGCATACCGCCTGCTCAGAGGCGATCTGTGCCTGACGTATAAAGCCATGTCCAACCCGGAATTAATGGACACGCTGCACCTCAGAAAATCCAAATCCCATCAAGCTATGCGCTCGAGAGACTTGAACCTCAGCACTGAGATAAATAGGACATGCTGGAGGGACAGATTCATAACCCAGAGGCTCCCTTCACTCTGGAATAACATCCCAGTCCAGGTTAAGCAGTGTCCCCATTGACGCTCTACAAGAGGAATCTTGATGAGTGGATGGGAGAAGGTAGGTTTACCCCGGGTATCACTTCTGTGTCACTGTTAGACAGAGGCACAGTATACTAACCTCGAAAAAGGGCATAGCAAAATTCATTTAAAATGGGTGGCGAAAGCCAAACACACTCTGGCTAGGCTTATAAATGCCCTAGGGCAGATAGCCTAGTATGAACCTATGAACAGAGTTCAGGGCAGCCTTAAGTAAATCAGATTTTTCACAGGTGTTTATAGAATTTGGAAAATTCCATTCACTCGCTATTCTTGACGTCATTCTTAATGTAAAACGTCCTTATGGATCCAGATCTTACAATCTTCCTTAAGTCCAAACATCCCACAAAAAGGATCATTTAATACTAAAAACTATTATCCTATTATAAATCCTGGAACCTACTTCCCAGTGAACTTTCCTCACTTCGCTCTATATCACTTTTCAAAAGTAAACAAACTCTTCGTCAGAGCACACGGATTGTGCCCCTGTGTTAAGCAACTAGCTCTTCTATCTTTATTAATGAGAAGAGGAGGGCAGGTAGAAGCAAGTCCAACTCTCCTTAAATACAACTTACCCTTGTCCTACTATATAATCTTACTTGCTTCTGGAAACTTATGATTGTGACAATTTTTTTTTACTAAATAATTATAGTATAACCAGCTTTTTTTATATTGTGTATTAACTTGCAGTTTTTGTATTGTACCTGCATCTCTCTGTACTATGTTTGGAATGTTTACCCTCTGATAATCTCTGTACTATTCCTACAACGTACATATTAATAGTTTATGAATCTTGTGTTTATATGAGCTGTTTTGATTTTGTTCTCAGGGAGCTTATCTCCCTGGGCCTCTGCTGAAAATGGACATATACCTAGTCAGACTAGCCCGGTTAACAAATGTAAAATAAATATTTAATTGCCTCGCTCATGTATAGAACAAGTTAAAATTTCTCAGTATGATAAAGTAAAACTGTTTGTTGCCCTCACAGTTTATGCCACCTTCTGCTGGTGCCATATTCAATTTTTGGACTTAAAGATGTGTAAAGTTCTTAAGAGATTCTCATCCCTAGATATAATTTTTTTCACGTCATGCTACATTTACCGCAGTCAGCATGATGGTTAAATATTACCCACCACCTCTCCTAAATCCTTATTTTGGCACTTCTATGCTCCTTAGCATCTTGTACATACAGGATGCCTCATGTATACCAAAATCTATATGGTCTTACCTGCATTTATAACCATTTAGTTTTCTTCTGCTTACAATGCCAGATGCTGTAGGTATTTCTCTAAACTTAGAGCTTCATTATTAGTGACGAGTTAGCCAAGCTTTGGATCTGCATAAAAGCAGTATAAAAATATCAAATGTGCACAAGCTTAAAAAAAAGTACAGACTGATCCTCTGTGGGAATCAGAACTCAAATTTCAAGATGCTTCAACAGTCCCTAAATGCAATGTCATTTTGTTACATAACCACTGTGTGATCCACTCAGTAACCAAGACACCAAGTTGCTATAACTGGTTGGCAAGTATTTTAAGATCCACTTTATCCAAGATGGATATGGAATGTAAATTACACGTACTTGGGACTGGTTTTAACAGCAATGATAGTACTATAAAAAAATGGTTTTGAAAGTTTGCTTTGCATTCTTTCCTAACCGCAGCAAAGATGGTGGCCAGAGTAAGTAATCGACAAAGGTACCCAAGTCCCCAATGACTCTTGCAAGTTTTAAGTGCAAGACTGGTAAATCTAGCAAAACTACCATATAAAGGAAACTATGCCATATTTTTGGCTTACCCTTGTTGAAAAATTGGAGTATCAGAATGGAAATTAATAAGCTTCTCAATAAAAATCAAGCAAGTTTAGTTAGCCACACTTGCGTCAATATAAGCATTCTAGCCACAGCCCAGGAGACCGCCTCAATGAACAGTACTGGTTATGCTCTTCTGGCTAGAGTCTACACCACTCCAACCTTAGTAGGTGTTCTGTCACAGCCAATTACCTAACTAGCTAACAATGTATGTGTTGACTGACCTGCGAGTGTGCTGTTGATAGTAAAAAGGCCTTCACAAGGTCCAAGTAAGCAAAACGGACTAACTCCCTTAACCTCCGTAACTCTTTCAAAGAAAACAACCAGACTGAGAAGGAATGACCTTCCTTTTACAAATCCAAACTGGTGTGCCTCTAGAGAGACAAGGTTACTTACATTGCTGTTTATTAGCTCCGCTAAAATGTTTCATAGCTTTGCAAATACTATTGAGACCAATAGGCCTGGAATTCCTATAGGCAGTAGAGTGACTCTGTTTACGTAAGGGCACTACATCTGTTCACACCTTAGGGATGCAACCAGTTGAGTCACGTTGGTTGAAGATCTGAAGTCATTTTGCTCGACTGGACTTGGCACTACCAGCATCCAAGAAAATGCCAGACCTACAGAACTAGTATTTTTAAATATTGGAAAGTGCCAAAAGGACTTTGTCCAAAGTGATTTCAGGAGGGGAGGTTACAGGTAGAAGGGTGGGTCATCACATCAACTCCCATGTTTCAGGTAAAGTGCCTTTAAGAACAGCTCATCACAATTAAAATTATAACCAAAAAATGGTTCATACTTGGCGAGTTACTGACTGTACATGCATACTGCTCTCATTTTAAATATTAGGGTCTACATTAGAACATCGAAATTTCAGAACTTCGAATGTTCTAATATCGAACCCAATTCAGCGAACGCTGACATTGAACATTCAGAACAGCAAATTTCTTCCTAGGGAAAAAATTCACTGTTCTGAAACACACAACACAAGCACACCAAACAGCAATCCACACACACCTAAAAATCTTACATTTAACCCTACACTAAACTGTACATACACCATTAACTATCCATTTACCTTAACCCTAAGGTCAGTCACTATCACAACTCAACCTCACCCGAGCCCTAACCCTAACTCACCTTCCCTACCCAAACCCTCACGTCCACACAATCGCACACTTACCTGAACCCAACCCGTAAAGTTCCACCATAATGCTGAAAATAGCGAAGCGACAAACTGACAACCAAATTCTTTCCCTGGGAAAAAATTCTGCTTTCTGCAGCTTCGCTACTTTCAGAGTTCACAGAATAGGGTTCGATATTAGAACATGCGAAGTTCTGAAACTTCGATGTTCTAATATAGACCCAAATAGTACATCATAGAACCCACACTAAAAATCATTCATGATTTACATAACAGGGAAGTATAAACACTTCCATGTTTCTTTTAAAACTGTTCTTGGACAGACTTTCCAATTTCTTTCAATTTGTCAAGGTATACTTAAGTGGGATTTACTGCATGGCCTTAATGCAGGAGCAAATTTGCAACACTTATGATACGTCACTTTTCAGGCTGCCAACTGGCTACAACAGAAAAACTTGTTATTAATTGCATTAGATTCATTGTACATTTTCATCTGATCATTCCTTATGACCCACTGCTTACACCTATTACAGTCAGCTTTTCCACTCATGGAGCTAATGACATTCTCTGCAATCCGTTATTGATTAATCACAGAATACTCAATTTCCCTGCATCACTGCCAAACTAAGCAGCACCAGGGAGGACTAGCTAAGTCTTCTATATGAAGAGCCACTCCCAGCATAGGACAAAGTGAGCAGTATTAGACTTGTCCTTTATGGGGAGTGGTGGCAATGACTTTCCTAACAGGTCTAAGGAATGCAAATAAAATGCTGAAATCAGAAAGTGGAAAGGCATTAAAAAATATATTTCTATATTGCATACAGTACGGCTCAGTTATATTAGACATAGCCTGTACAAAGCCTACTGATTTTTCTTTTCAAAACCTTAGCATCATGCTCTTTTCCACAGGAATTTGTCTCCGCCTGCATGACATACAGTAGATAAGGAAATATTTTTACTGCCAGATACCACCCACAATCTTACACAGGCACTCAGTCTTGTTGATGTTGGCAGCTGCTATAAAATGCACATGGTGGAGTTTTTTGGAACTTTTCTGCACTGCCTTTGCTCCAGAGAGAAAGAAATTGCACCAGTGCATGTATATGACCATGTCTTCTTGGATGGTGATCAACTTTTAGAGATTATTTTCTGTAAAATGAGACATTTATAGGCAGCACTTTTTTCATACTCTGACTATAGTTTGGATCAAGTGTTGGTATGCTACAGTGTAACAAAATCAAGGGGATAAATACAACAAAAATGTGAAAGATGTGCATCAGTTAAAAACTCTCAAAAACACATTAAAAGAACAAAAGGTTGTACTTTGTACTGAGATGTGTTGTAGACAGAGAGGACACATAGGATAAAGCAAAAGTGAACTAAAAACATCTCCTAGATAAGCACAAAACCAATCTTCCCATTGCAGACACTAGTGAATAAAAGCAGTTTGCATGTCTGTCAGCAGCTCTTCTAAGCTATTTAACACCTCCTGGATTGTGGCTACAGCTTTAGCACCTCCAGGAAGAGTGTGGGGAGAAGGGTCTCAGTTCTTTAAGGACTACAAATTGACAGAGTAAAAAAAAAAAAACACTGAAGTTAAACTACTCTGAAACTTTACTACAGCAGCTTTGAGAACACAAAACCAGAATAACTCTGGCAAAATGTGAAAAGCAGCCAGGTTCCAGAAGCTGTCACTAATGCCCATTGTCTACACACTGTTAAAGAGCAACTCCTTTCCAAAAGGGGTCTTGAACTGGATTCTGAGAAGGCTCTAAGCAGCAAAACCAAGAGTATATTAACATTTTGTGGAAAAACAAATCCCTTTTTTCATATTTTTTTTCTATGTATAAAATGTGATTGCTTGTTTATATTTTTTTATAGCTTTCCTGTTGATGGTCAAAGCCTCTCCATGTCTGTGGTTTTCTTGATTTGAAAACATAAGAGCTTTGGGAATTCTTTGGTGGTGTGATAACCATTTTGGGCTATTTTAAGACTCCATTGGAGTTCTACTCAATCAAGCCTTACCACTGATACTCCCCACCTCTACTCCACCTACCTGCTTAACACCCATCCCAACCCATAGCAACCATTCCACTAGGTAATACTGTTGTAATCCTCACTTGCACTATTATATCCTATATTGCATCCTACCAAACAGCTACCGTCATAACCCCCAACCATTTCCACTGCACTCTCTCAACTCCCCTCAAACACCCACAGCATAACTTTGTTACCCCAACCACAAACTACCTCCACTCAGTACAACTACTCAATTACCAAACCTCCACCACATCTGAACACACAATATCCATAAAGTACAACAAATTTTTTACTGCATATATAAAACATTCTCAACACTCTAAACTTGCTCTCAGTGGAGATGTGCACCCCAACCCTGGCCCCACAATCACTAACATCTCCCCAAACCCCCTGCCAACCAACTCCCCCATCACCCAAATCACAAGCAACAAAAACCCAAATGGCCTCCTCATTATGTCTCTTAACATCAGAAGCATCTGTAATAAAATCCAACACCTTCATGCCTACATAAGCCTCTACTCCAGACATCCCTATCCTAACTGAATCATGGATCAAACCTCACATCAAAAGTGAGGAAATACTTCCACCTGGATACATCCTCCTCCTTAAGGACAGACTATCCAGAAAAAGAGGTGTGGCACTGTTGTACAAACACCTCAATATCCAAATTCTCACCAAGTCAGCTCCCCAGTTTGACAAGGAATAATTTACACCACCCTCAAATTAAACCCCAACAAATCAAACATTACAGGGTGCCGTTTCACACCAGGCCAAAATACACCTCCCCTTGAAAACCTACTAGACTGGCCCAATCTCTCCCAACCCCAAGAAACCATCACCCTAGGGGACTATCAACTGGCTATCCTGCAATAGCAAACACCCAGCCCTCCACCTAAATCTCCATGGTTTCTCTCAGCTAATATAAACCCCCACTAGGATCAATAAAAAAAAAACAATAACCACACGATTCTTGACTGGGTCTTAAAGCCCCCCCCACACCTACCTAGCAAGCTGTTTACCCGACTCCCTCAGTGATCATTCCCAAACCTTCCTACTAAAAAATAAATCACATTAATGACTGCAAACCCATTACCCACAGACTTATTCGCAACAATGCTAATTTTAACCCCAACTCTTTCACCTCCCCCCTCCAGAAAGTAAGCTAGTCACCTCTAAAGTACCTCAACCTAGATGAAGCAGTCCACTTTAACAGAACCTTCCTCAACATCCTTGACTCCCATGCCCCTCTGAGAAACACCTGCGTCAGAACCAAGAGCTCCCCTGGGCAACAAAAAAACACCAGGGGCCTTATGAAAACCAGGGATAAAACATGGGAATGCTGGCGCATAACTAAAACACCCTCAGACGGGCAACTCTTCCTTGAACTACGTAACAAGGTCAAAAAGCAAGTAAAAGCAGACAAAGCCCTTTTCTATCAGACGTCCCTAAACTTCTCCCAAAACAACCCCAAGCAATTTTGGCCCACTATTAACTATACTCTGCCCCGGAAAAGTAAGCACCCCCCTACCAACTACCCCTCTCTCCACCAGTAGCATTGCGGATTCCTTCAATAAACACTTCAGAATCCATTCTATCCCCAACAAAAAAACACTTCCTTACATTAATTCCCCCCTCACCCAACCCAAAGCCACCCCCCTCCCTACCTTCTCTCTCTCTTCACTCAACCCACCTCCTACATAGACTCCTGATAAAACTAAAACCCAAAAAAACTGATAGACTGCCTACCCACTGAATACCTAAAGATAACAGCTGATGACCTAGCTTATCCTATTTCCATATTAATCAACCACTCCACATCCAAATCCTATGTACCCACACAATGGAAAATATCACACATCATTCCCCTCCACAAAGGTGGCCCCCTCCTCCGACCTCTCTAACTACCGCCCCATTGCCGTCCTCTCCCCCCCTCTCCAAGATGCTCAAAAAAATGTATCAACTCACAGATCTCCAATTTCCTCCTCAACAATAACCTCCTCTCCAATACCAAACATGGTTTCAGACCACACCACATCATGACAACTGCTCTCCTTTCCAACACTATCCTCCATCACAAAAACAATGGCCTCCTTTCTGGATCGATCTTTGACATTGTCACACAATCTACTACACTCTGCTCTATCTGACCTCTTTCCCCACACCAGCCACTAACTGGTTCCACAGCTATCTACAAGGCCACCAGCAGTCAGTCATCTGGAACAAGCAGCTATCCGCTTGCCACCCTGTTAATCTCAGGGTTCCTCAAGGCTCCATCCTTGATCCTCTACTTTTCTCCTGTTTCACCAACCTACACATAGCCACCAAACATGCCATTCCACCCTCATCTGCTCAGCCCCAGCTCTAACAGAACTCCAACAAGATCACCCAAGAATCTTTCTCTTCAGTTGAAAGCTGGCTGTCTAATGCCCAGCTTCTCCACAACCCAAATAAAACCAAACTCCTCATCTTCTAATCCTCCAAAACTAGCCCAAACAGCCCATATTTCACTATTCAAAGAATAATACCTCCATTTCATCAACTGCCCACACAAAACTACTTTGCATGCAGATAGACCATCTCAAATTTGACACCCACATATCACTAACAAAAAAGTTCACAGAAAAATGGGTGCCTTGCATAGAAGCCACCAATACCTCACCAAACCAGCAAGAAACCATCACCACCAGTTCTCAACTCATGTCCACCCTACTCTATGCATCACCCATACTTACTAATCTTAGACAGTCAGACCCACACAAACCCGAAGCCTGCTACAATAAAACTGCAAAATTTGCCACTGGTGCCTCCTACCGCAGCCACCAGTCTCTCCCTTGGAAACTGACTAGCTTGAACTCCCACAACACCTACACCAAACTCAACCTTTGCTCAAACTAGTAAACAACCCTCTCCGAATCCCATCGCTCCATACAATATTCAAACCCTACTATTCCTTCTAGACCACTACGCTCCTGCAACAAAAATCTACTCCAGGTCACCAAAGCAGGTGAAGCACATCTTCCCTGTGCTATATCCAAGCTCTGGAACAACCTTCCCATTGCCATAACTACTCTTCCCTTTCTGCAGTCTTTTCAAGACTGCACCTTAAATCTCACTGGCTTTGTTCATGTCCAAACCCCAACTAACAAACCTCTCCCTTCAACCCTGCTCTCCTTTCCCAGATTTAGACACAGTATCTGCTCTATCACTAAAAAACTGAACTGAAGATTACTCAATGCTCGTTAATCCTTCAAGGATTTAGTTATTTAGTCTGTTATTATCTAGTTACTGTCTAGAAAATTTGTAGCACTGTTTTACTTCTTATTTCTCAATGTTTGCAATTGGAGCTTACTACTCAATTGTACCGATTTTTGCTCCTGTATTACTCCATGTCATGATCACTTCTACTGTATACATAGCTTTATTGTTAGTTTTCCCATCTACCATGTCATTTTGTGGAGCTTTTCTCC
Organism: Protopterus annectens; assembly: GCF_019279795.1. Taxonomy (NCBI): domain Eukaryota; kingdom Metazoa; phylum Chordata; order Ceratodontiformes; family Protopteridae; genus Protopterus; species Protopterus annectens. The sequence continues at coordinate 263,791,687 of NC_056745.1, read as the reverse complement.
CCGGGCCTCCACTGAAAAAGGACCCGTGTCCAGTCGGAACTCCCTAGTACATACATAGATACATAGATATTATGCAGTCCTGGACTTGCCCTCTTGCAGGACCCATGTCAGCATGCACTCACGGGTCCACACCCCTTCAGGACTCACGCTAGCATTCCTAGATTCACGCTTACAGGAGTTCAGTATTGGAAATTTCAGACATTGTGGTCTTCAGCATTTTGGTTTAGGGATTACTGGTTTCAAGACTGTAGGCTTAAAGATTATGAAAGAAAACAAGACACAAATTGCTTTGGATGCATTGAAACAATTCAGTATACAAAGACAAAAACAAAAGCCTGGAATACAAACACACAAGAAACACTTAAGGAAACTCCACCCTTAAAGTTAGAATCAGTAGTTCCAGCAGAGGACAGACAATTAAGTATGCCAATTGGTACATGTTAAGTTGTCCCATCTCGCCTTCATTCTTGCTGTTTGGGGTTCGGAGCCGATCCTCTGCTCAGACTTGGCATACTTCTATCGCTCGAAAGCCATTTACTGGCTCGAGGCTAACCCTTATCCCAGAATGCCCAGCATCAGCTACCCAGATCTCTGTTGCCGCTTCAGCTGCGAGGTTGCTTCGTTACTTGCTCAGGCTTAGTTTTTTCTATGGTTATAATTGTTGTTTATTCTTAAAATTTGTCAAGTTTATGTCTAGATATAGTGATTTTCCCTTATCGCCTTTGTGTGCGTTGTAGCTTTGTTGGCAGTCGCTCCATATCTCGCAGGCCTTCCGTTTCCCCTGAGCTCATTTAAATTGGAGTCCCTCACCCCCCCTTAGGGCAGCCGTTTAAATTAGAGGCTCTCCTTTCTGTTCCTTAACTGTGTGTGTACATATTTATAAGCCTAGCCAGAATGTGTTTGGCTTTCGCCACCCTTTTAGATTAGTTGACTGTTCCTCTGTATAGTAGGTCACAGAAGTTAGCCCTTTTAAGGTTAGTTTACTGTGCCACTGTCAAGCAGGGACACAGAAAAGATCTCGGGGGTAAACTTACGATCTCCCATCCACTCGTCAAGATTTCTCTTGAAGAGGGTCAGTGAAGGGCTCTGCCTACCATGGGTTGGGATTTTGTTCCAGAGTGAGGGGAGCCTCTGTCCCTCCAGCATGTCCTATTGATTTCTGTACTGAGGTTCAAGTCCCTGGAGCATGTAGCTCTAATGGGATTTGGATTTCCTGAGGTGGAGCATGTTCATTAATTCTGGGCTGGACATGGCTTTATATGTCAGGCATAGATCGCCTCTGAGTAGGCGGTAAGCAATAGAGTAAAGCTGGAGTTTCTTTAGCCGAAATGCATAGGGCATCTGTTTAGAGTCCTTTGATCCTCTTGGTGAGGTACTTCTGGGGTCTTTTCCAGTTGCTGCAGGTATCGGGTAAGGTACATCCCAAATGGGGCATTGTATTCAATTATGGGCCTGATGAGTAGAGGCACAATGACATCTCTTGTTCCAGATGTGAACCCTTTTGTGATAAGGTGGGCTATATAGAAGGTCTTTCTAACCACTTTGGCAATGTGATTGTCAAAGGAGAGATTACCATCTACTTGGGTCCCCAAATCCCTAATTACATCTTCCGTACTTAATGGATTACCACCTATGTGGTAATTTGTGACCACACTTTTTCCCAAAGGGGATGACTACACACTTTTTGGCATTTAGCTTCAGGCCATGGCTCTGGCGCCAGTTATCTGTCAGAGACCCTTTTGGAGGAAGGATGCTTGTGTCAGCCAGTCTCGATTATGGCACCCAGTTTGCAGTCATCTGCGAACTTGGTCAGCCATAGTCCTCCCGTGTTAGCGTGTACCTCAGAGAAATAGATACCGAAGAGAGGTCCCAGGACTGAGCCTTGTGGGACGCCACTTGTAACTGGTTTAGAGTCCGATATGGCACCTGCAATTCTGACCAAGTGGGTTCTATCCCTGAGCCAGTTTACAACCCATCTTGTGACATAGGGGTTGATATTTAGGTTGGTGAGCTTATTTATGATGCCTGAGTGGGGTATTGTGTCGAAGGCTTTTGCGAGGTCCAGGTAGGCCGTGTGGACTACCTTCCCTTCATCTATGGCCTTGATAACAGTTTCAAAGTCGACCAGGTTCAAGAGGCAAGATCTGCCCTTAAAGCCAAATTGGGTAGGATCAAGTGTCTGGAGGTTCCCAAAGTGTTTACAAGTTCATGATGATGCACTCCATAGCTTTGCAGACCAGACTAGTCAGGATTATAGGGCGATAGTTTCCGGGGTCCATTGTGGCACCACCTTTGTGTTGCGGGACCACTGTTGCTGTACGCCATTCCTTGGGTACATATCCTGTAGTAAGGCGGATATTAAACAGCGACTTTATGTAAGGGTTCAGTTCTTCTTGGAGCTCGTGTATGACAGCCCAGGACACAGTCCAGTCAGCTCTCACCTGTGCATCTGTGATGTCATGGAGGCTACATTCTGTTGTGATAGACATTTGCTCTTTTGGGGGGGAAAGGGGGGAGAAGTTTGCATTGAACCAGTCTGCCAGGATGTTGACAATGTTTGTGGGTTCAGTGTATTTATTGTCATTTTGCACCAACTCAGAGCATATCTGGGAGTTTCCACCCAGATTCCTGCCATAACTAAAGAAGGCCTTGTGATTACCTTTAGCGTCTTGTGCAATGTTTCTTTCGAAGATAGCCTTAGATTGTTTTATGAGGGATCGTAGTTTCTTGCTAGTACTGATCAGAGATGCCCTCCCTTTTTGGGATTTTGCTCTATCATGTAGTAGTTTCCTCCTCCTGTTGTATAACTTATTTATGGCCGGGGGTCCACCAGACACGTCTCCTGCCTTTGGAGGAGTGAGTCTTGGTTTTATTTGGGAATAGCACGATCCATGCATTCCTGTAGGTGTCCATAGAATGCGTTTGTAAAGGATTCTGCGGCTTGGGCAGCATTTTCCATTGGCCCGGGGGCTTTGAAGGATTCCACCTCAGTTTTGAGCAGTGTGAAGTTTGCTTTTGAGAAATTCTTCACTGTGGTTTCCTTGCCTGGGGACGGGATATGGATGTCTAGTGAGATTAATTTATGGTCTTACCAATGAGGGGTATATCTCTGGTGTGGAACAGAGTCCCCATGTTTGTGACGACCAGGTCCAATATGTTTTCCCCTCTTCTGGGAGTGGTGACCAGCTGTTCCATAGCATTTCATAGTTTCATAGTATAGTACTAGGCTATCTGCCCTGGGGCATTTGTAAGCCTAGCCATAGTGATGTGGCTTTTGCCACCCCATGAAATGGTACAAAAATGTACAGAATAAATCTAGAATACTGTGCCTCTGTCTAGTAGTGACACAGTGAAGGTCCCCTTATATAATAAAATTAGTTTACTGTGCCCCTGTCTAGCAGTGACAGATGCGACCCCTGGGGTAAACTTACAATCTTCCCATCCACTCATCAAGATTTCTCTTGAAGAGAGTCAGTGAGGGGCTCTGCCTAATACGAACTGGGATCCTGTTCCAAAGCATGGGAAGCCTCTGGGTTATGAATCTATCCCTCCAGCATGTCCTATTCATACCTGTGCCAAGGTTTAAGTCTTTAGCTCTCGTGGTCCTGATGGATTTGGATTTTTTGAGGTGGAGCATGTTCATCAGATCCTGATTGGACATGGCCTTGTATGTCAGGCAGAGATCACCTCTGAGCAGGCGGTATGCTACTGAATAGAGCGGAAGTTTCTTTAGTCTGGCAGAATAAGACATATGTTGGAGACCCTTGATCCTTTTGGTGAGGTACTTTTGTGGTCTCTCCAGCTGTTGCAAGTGCCTGGTGAGGTACATACCAAATGGGGCATTGTACTCAATCATGGGTCTGATGGAGGAATATAGGGGTATAATGACATCCTTGGATCTGGATGTGAAACCCTTCATGATGAGGTGTGCAAGGTAGAATGTTTTTCTAACCACTTTGGCAACGTGGGTGTCAAATGAGAGGTCGCAGTCTACTTTGGTCCCTAGGTCTCAGATTACTTTTTCCGTAGTCAGTGGGTTGCTGCCTGTGATAATTTGTGGGTACTTTGTTACTTTATGGGCTCTGTCCTTTAGCCAGTTTGCAACCCATCTAGTGACAAGGGTTTACTTTTAAGCTGTTTAGCTTTTCTATGATGCCTGAGTGGGGTATTGTGTCGAAGGCCTTAGCCAAGTCCAGGTATGCTGTATGGACTGCTTTGCCCTCATCAATGGCTCTAGTGACCGTTTCGAAAAAGTCAACTAGGTTTAAAAGGCAGGATCTGCCCTTTACAAAGCCGAACTGGGTGGGGTCAAGCATCTGTAGGTCCCCTATGCCTCAGTTTATGAGTTCCATAATGATTCTTTCCATAGCTTTGCAGACCAGGCTAGTCAAGCTTATGGGGCAGTAGTTTCCAGGGTCTGTAGAGGCACCCCCCTTGTGGAGTGGGACCACTGTTGCTGTACGCCAGTGTTCAGGTACATATCCCGAAGTAAGGCTAGGGTTAAATAGCATTTCTATGTGTGGGTTTAGCTCCTCGGAGTTCACGTAACATGCACCCCGGGATACCGTCAGGTCCCATTGATGCTGTGTTTTTTGCTTTGTGATAAGTATTTCTTCTTTTGGGGGTGAAGGAGGTGAGAAATTTACACTGAACCTGTCAGCCAGAATGTTAGCAATATCTGTGGGTTCAGTGTATTTTTTGTTGTTGTGAACCAACTCTAAGCATATCTGAGGGTTTCCGCCCAGGTTTCTAACATAGCTGAAGGCTTTGTGGTTATCTTTAGTGTCCTTAGCGATTTTTCTCTCAAAGTTTGCCTTGGATGTTTTTATGAGAGAACTTAGTTTGCTGCTAATGTTGATCAGAGATGTCTTCCCTTCATGGGATTTCGCTCTGACGTGCAGTAGCTTCCTTCTTTTGTTATACAATTTGTTTATGGCTGAGGTCCACCAGACAGGACGCTTACATTTGGTGGAGAGGGACTTGGATTTGTTTGGGATTGCATGATCCATGCATTCTTGGAGATGTCCACAGAAAGCATTTGTGAAGGATTCGGCATTGTGGGATGTGGTATCCACTGGCACAGTGGGCTTAAAGGATACCATCTCAGTCTTAAGAAGAGCGAAGTCTGCTTTTGAGAAGTTTTTTACTGTGGTCTTTTGTGCTGGGGGTGGAGGTGGGATATGTATATCCAGGGTGATTAATTTGTGGTCAGATCTCACTAGTTGAGGGGTATACTTCAGGTGTGGAGCATTTTGTCCCCATGTTTGTGATGATCAGGTCTAGTATATTATCTCCCCTAGTGGGAGAGGTGACTAGTTGTTCCAGTGCATTTGAATTTATGAATTCCAGGAACCTTTGGGCTAGGGTATTAGGGCTAGAATAATGTACCCAATCTATGTTTGGGTAGTTGAAGTCTCCCAGTATGATGGTATTTTGTGATACATTCATATCCTCCAAGGTCTTCAGGAAGGCTGAGTGGGGTTCTTGAGATTGGGAGGGTGGTCTGTAACATGCTACCAGTTGTATAGCAGTTTTGCCTATGGTTAGTTGTACCTGTATGGTCTCTGATGTTTTATGTGTTGCTACTAACCTGGAGGTGTGGGTGTCCTTTATGAATATGGCACTACCCCTCCCTTTGTGGTTCGGCCCGGGTTTTGGGGCTGAAAAGCATGATATGAGGTATAGCCTGGTAGCGCTGGGGTGCTCTCAGGAGCCTTGAACCAGGTTTCAGTTGCTGCACAGACGTCGATGTTCTCCATGCTGAGGAGTGCATCAAGTGCCTGCATCTTGAGATTTAGACTTCTGGTGTTGAGCAGCATTACCCTTAGTTTTTTTTCCATTTTTGTTTTCTAAGGAGGTGGGTTTGTCTTTTGAGCCTTGCCTAAAAAAGGCACTATGGGGATGGCAAGAGCCTTAGCCAATATCCGGAATCCCAGTGGTGACAGGTGTAAGCCATCCCTTGCGAAGCAGCGTGGCTTGTCCAACATATCACCCCAGGCAGACAGACATTGGATCTCCTTAGAATGACACCAGTACTTGAGCCAATTGTTAAAGCTGATCATCTTGTCTTTGTATTATATTCTTGGTGAGGGCAAGATGCTGCTCAGGGTCAGGGTCATACCAGCCTGGGCTACATAATCTGAGTGCTCCTCTATATCTCTTTTCATGCAGTCCAGGGAGGTACGTCTCAGGTCATTCACACCAGCATGGACAATGACGGAGTCATATTTGTACTTGCTTTGGAGTGACCTGAGTGCGTGTGTTATGTGGCGGATCCTAGCTCCCCGATACACAGCTCACAGTCACCTTCTCCTTGTTCAGCCTGGTCAGTGGGACATCAGTGTGTCTGACTATGGAGTCACCTATTACTAATGTATCAGGCAAGGTGTTTGGCCTTAAGGGCTGCGATTGGTCGACACACTGATTTATTGAAGTATGTGTTGCATGTGTTTTGTGGTGGTGGATTTTTGGATGTCTGCTTTGGGAGCCTCTGTTTTGGTAAGTTTTTTTTATTAGAGCCTCCGAGTATGTCTTTGTGTTTTTATGTGTTTGGTTTGCAGTTGTGGTAGGTCTATGTGGGACTGGGATTGTTGTGTGTGGTTGCCATCTCCTCCTGTCTGGTCATGCCAGCCCTGAGTTGAGAGAGTTCAGCCTCCAGTTTGGCTATATAGTTGCATCTCTCACATGTATTTGTGTTTTGTTGGGAGGAGGAGAGGGTTGTCTGTGTACGAGACAATTGTAGCATTGTCTCAAGATGCCCAGATTGACCAGCTGAACTGGAGACTACGCCAGTAATCTACCACTCGACATGCTAGAACAGTATAAGGGAGTGGTATACCTTTAAGGGAAGTGGGTATTCACAGGGGTGGTAAGTAGATGTAGTGCTTTACTTAGTACGAGAGTGCTTAGTAGAGAAGTATTGAGAAGTGCTAGGCTTATAATACAGTGAGTAGTCTGGTTATACTAAGAGTAGACCTTCCTTAAGGGAAAATTTGAATAACAGACTTGGCGGAGCCAGGAAAAGTTTAAATGGCGCTGCGCTATGCGTAAGACCACACAAAGCCGTGCAAACGCAGATTTTAAACAGTGAACTACAAAAGAGCTGGAAATGGTCCCAAACAACCAATTACTACAGCTTCTTGTGCTGAGGTCACTTCCCCCAAGGACAGGTAGGCTGCTCAAGGCTCCCCACTCCCACTGGTGAGCAAAGAAACTTCCTTCTATCCAAGTAAGGTAATGGACAACACAGGAACTACACCACAGCTCAAATTCTAGGAACCGTTGGGCGAGGGTGTTTGGGCTTGAGTAGTTTTCCCAGTCAATGTTTGGGTAGTTGAAGTCACCAAATATTATGGTGCTTGGAGAGACCTTCCTATTCTCCAGTGTTCTCAGGAAAGCTGTGCGGGGTTCCTGAGTTTGGGAGGGTGGTCTGTAGCAGGCTACAAACTGAAAAGCAGCTTTGCCCACTGTTAGATGCACATGGATGGTCTCCAATGATTCATGCAGTGCCACTAACCTGGAGGTCTGGGTATCTGAGGGTTCAGTCCTGGGTCCTCTCCTGTTTGGTATCTACTTCTCTGAAGTAGAAGCCAACACAGAAGGTCTTTGGCTAACAAAGTTTGCAGATGACTGCAAACTAGGAGGTATAATCAAAACTCTTAACTATGTGGACAAACTACAAAAGGGCCTCACTGAGACAGATACCTAGTGTCAAAGCCATGGCCTGAAGCTCAATCCCAAAAAGTATATTGTCATCCCCTTTGGTAAAAACTCTGTACCCATTAACTACCACATAGCTGGTAGTCTAATGCTGAAAATGTGATGAGACCTTGGGACACAGGTGGACAGTAGTCGCTCCTTTGATAATCACATCACCACAGTCGTCAGGAAATCCTTCTATGTGGCTCATCTCATCACAAAAGGATTCTTATCCAGAAAAAAAGAGGTCATTGTTCCCCCCTCTACTCATCACTAATTAGACCCATTAGAGTACAATGCCCCTTTTGGTATGTACCTCACAAGACATCTACAACTGGAAAGACCACAGAAATACCTCACAAAAAGAGGATTACTGGCCTCAAACAGATGCCCTATGCAGACAGTCTAAACAAACTAAAGCTTTACTCCATTGCATATCGCCTACTCAGGGGCGATCTCTGCCTAACATACAAAGCTGTCAAACCCAGAGCTGTTGGACATGCTCCACTTAAAGAAATACCAGTCCCTCCAAGCTACACGCTCTAGGGACCTAAACCTTGTCACTACAATAAACAGAACATGCTGGAGGGATAAATTCCTGCCCCAGAGACTTCCCATACTCGGGAACAGACTACCTATGTCAAACAGAGCTCCTCATTAGCACTCTAAAGGAAAAATCTTGATGATTGGATGGGAAATTCACCCCGGGGATCACTTCTGTGGCTCTGCTCGACAGGGGCACAGGAAAATAATTTTCTTGGGTGGCGAAAGCCAGGGTACATTTTTTGGCTAGGCTTGTATGGGCCATAGGGCCAATAGCCTAGTACCTACCTATGAACCTATATGGATACCCCCCTCCTTTTGTGGTTTGGTCAGAGTTTTGGGGCCAAAAAGCATGGTATGAGGTAGTGCTGGTTTGCTCTCGGGAGCCTTGAACCAGGTTTTATCGATATTCTCCATACTGAGGAGAACCTTGAGTGCATGCCTCTTTAGGTTTAGACTTCTGGCGTTGAGCAGCATTACCATTTGTTGTCTATGGAAGTGGGTTTGTCTTTTGAGCCTTGCCTAAAAAAGGCACTATGGGGGTGGTAAGAGTCTTAGCCAGTATTCGAAAGCCCAGGGGTGACCGGTGCAAGCCGTCCCTAGCAAAGCAACATGGCTTGTCGAGCATGTCGTCCCAGGCTGACAAACACTGGATCCCCTTTGAATGACACCAATACTTTAGCCAATTGTTAAAATTGATAATTTTGTCTTTATACCGTGGCATCATTCTTGGTGAGGGCAAAATGCTCCTCAAGGTCAGGGTCATACCAGCCTGGGCTACAGGATCAGAGAGCTCCTCTAGGTCTCTTTTCATGTAGTCCAGGGAGGTACATCTCAGGTCATTCACACCAGCATGGACAATGAAGGAGTCGTATTTGTACTTGCTTTGGAGTGACCTGAGTGTTTGTGTTATGTGGCAGATCCTGGCACCCGACTGGGAGCTTACAGTGACCTTCTTGTTCAGTCTGGCGAGTGGGACGTCAGTGTGTGACAATACAGTCACCTATTACAAGTGTATTAGGTGTGTTGTTTAGCCTTAAGGGCTGTGACTGTGTGGCACACTGACTTTGTGAACTATGTGATACGTGGGTATTGTTGTGGGTTAGCTGTTGCTTGGATGTCTGCTTTGGAGGTCTCTGCTGCTTTGGCAGATGTTTATTTAGAGCCTCAGAGTATGTTTTTGTGTGTTTATGTGTTTGGTTTACTGATGCAATAGGTCTATGTGAGACTGGAATTGTGGTGTGTGTGCTTACCTTCTCCTCCTGACTGTGCCAGTACTGGGTAGAGTTAGCTCAGCCTCCAGTTTGGCTATATAGTTGCATCTCTCATATATTTGAGCTTGTTGGGAGGAGGAAAGGGTGGTCTGTGTACATAAGGCAGTTGTAGCATTGCCTCAAGATTCCCAGATTCACCAGCTGGACTGGAGAGTAAACACGAAACTGACTTTTGGACATGCCAGAACAGTATAAGGAACTGCTTTTTTTTACTGCTCAGAAAGGACCAATAGGAAGCCAAGTACTTATAAGGAGTATAAGAGGGTGTGTAGTGCTTTAGTTTATTAGTGTTTACTTATAAGATTTACTTATAAGAGCAAGTGCAGGGCTTTAGATAATAGAGTGCTTACTAGGAGATTTAGAACAGTTCTAAGAGAAAAAGTGAAGAGCAGACTTTGTGGAGCCGAGAATAGTTTAAACGGCGCTGCTCGATGCTGCGCTATGTGCAAAATCGCACTAAAGCGGGTTTTAAAGCAGGGGACTTGAAACAGCTAGGAATTAGCCCAAAACGGCCAACAAACAGCTAGTTACTAGGCTGAGACCACTCCTCCAGGGACAGATAGGCTGCTCAAAGCTCTCCACTCTCACTGGTGAACAGAGAAGCTTCCTCCTATCCAAGTAAGGATATGGGCAACACAGGAACTTGTACTAAAAAGCCCAGAATACAGCAAAACCTGAACTCAGGACTATTCTAGCTCAGAAAAGGCGGGAAACATTCTCTTTTTTTTTTTTTTTTTTTTTAAGACAGTAACAGATAGCAGTAAAACACAGTAAATGCTTTGCACAGGCTAGCGCACTTCAGTGGGTAGCCTTTAACAGTTATATTAAACAATAAAAACGACTTTAAAGTGACTTTAAAGTACAGGTAAGCAAAAATGCAATAACAAGCTTATTGAAGTAGTACAGCAGTTACAAACATGCTTTCCGGCGAGAACATGCAGTCGCCAATATAAAGGCAGTGAAGAATACTTAAATCAGGTAGCAGTCACTCTTTTTCATCACTCTGCTGCTAGCAGCACGAGGAGCTTTGCGGAGATGGAAACGAGCGCAAAAACCGTGCCATAGCAGGTTTTAAAGCAGGGGACTTGAAAGAGCTAGGAATTAGCCCAAAACGGCCAATAAAAGTGTAGTCAGAAAATGTTTGACAGATGTGCACACTAGCTGTGTTTAGGGGCTGTACACCTGCAGGACTCCTGCTCTGTCATGCATTTAGTCCAAGGGTCCTGCAGGAGCGGAAAAAAAAAAATACGAGGATTATTGAAACCACAGGATTCCCCGGCTAAAGGTTCTCAGTGAAATCCTCAGCCTGTCAAGCAGTCGGCTCCATCCTCAGAACAGACACCTGGGCTTGAAGAAATGTCGGTGCCAACTAGCATCGACAAGTCATCTCCTCCCTCTGCTCCAACTGCCACCTCGGAGCAATCTCGTGGAGTCACAAGCAAGCAAGGTCTCCTTCATTGGAGACCATCTGCTTGGTGCCACAGTCACCCTTATTACTAAGTGAACGCAGTCGCTCTTCATCCCACTCCTCTTGATCCTCCAGGTTTCAGATCAAGACATGGAGAGATTAGTCAGCAGGTTGCTTAAAATCACAGGCCCTTGCGAAATTACTTTCCAGCCCACCTCAGCAGGTTGCGGCTCCATCCGCCTCCATCTCCATTCCTCCTCGGACTACACTGTTTGGAGCTGGAGACCATGGATGTGCGGACAGTAGAACCGACTGTGCCGATCACCTCCTCTTAGATTCCGATGTCGGCTCTGATCACCTGTTCTGTCGATCGGGGATCTGGGCGCCAAAGCTCTCTCGTCTGCTCCGAGAGGGGAAGTGGCATCGGTCTCTTGTCCAACCCTACTAGCCCTCTTAGAGCTTCAGCGCAGGTGAGCTCTGCTCCCACATTGGCCTCCGAGCAGTCACCCTCGAAGCGGAGAAGGACTCCCATCTATTCGGAGCTGGAGGTTTCTTTGCCTCGGGATCGTGATGCATTCAAGGTCACACGGAGTGTGCTGTCCCCTGAAGCAGCCCTATCGGCTCCTTCTCTTGTGGTGCCTGTGCCAACATCTGCTCCTCCTCCGGCCCAGAAGCGTAGGGAACCTATGCCCCAGGACACCCCATTGGGTGACCACTCTTCTTCCAAGGCCTCCCCTGAGCACTTAGAGGAACCTCCTCAGAATAAGTGCAAGAGGAAGCACCTATACTCAAGAGTGTCACCTCAGATACAGACCTGGATGAATCTGAAGGGTCCCCCAGGTCCGCCTCTTAAGAGGTTTCTTTTTCGAACATTCTTGAAATGCTTTGGCAGAGGAGGTGTCTGGTCTTCACTAACCTCTACCGAGGACGAGTCTGCATACCTGGTGGCATTCGGTTCCCGACCCTCCTCCTCCTGGGAGTCTCCACCGTTCGATCCACTCATGTCTGTAGTGGCTCGAAAGACTTGGTCAGCTCCGGATTCTGTGGAACCTACTCCCAGACCAAATAAGTTCATAACAGCCCCCTAGGACAAACAATTTCTCTCTAAAGGTGTGCCAGTTGATGCCATGGTGTTTGCAGCAGTCACCAAGAAAGAGTTAGCAGATACTTCTTAGTCTGTCCATGGGAAGGGCAGGTTTTCCTCCGCTACCTTCTCAATGAGGTCCCCGAATTATCTCTCTCATTTTTATATGACTTCAAAGGATCTCCTAAGAGAGCTTGGAGATACCCCAACAAGATCCTACAGCTGAGTATGCATCAGCCAAAATAGCTTCCCAGCTTGCGACTCAATTCTATAGTCAACTCCTCCGTGAGGCTGATTTCCTATGCAGCCGATGGAGCAAGCAGCCGCAGGTACAGGAGTGGCTCTCAGGAGACATGCTTGGCTGCGGCTATGTCAATTTGCGGAACCCTTTTGGGTGTCCATCACAAATACTCCCTTTGATGGCTCCTCGCTTTTTGGGCCTCAGGTGAAAGACATGCTTACCAGGTGCGAGCAAAAAGGCAAGACTTTCTCCCTTCCAACATCCCTGGTGGGTTGTCAGACTGCTCACCTCTGGAGGCAGTCGGTGGAAGACTTTCCCTGTACCCAAAAGCCTGGCAAAATATAACAAGAGACAAATGGGTACTATATCATATCCGGAGGATACAAAATCCTCTTTCATCAATCCCCTCTAAAGTCAAAAAGTCCATCCTAGATGTCCCACCCAATCTAAGGGATCAAGCAGTTATTCAAGTTTCAAAACTGCTAAGAAAAAGAGCCATTCAGGAAGTCCCTGCAGACAAACCAGGATCTGGAACTTTTAAGATTCTTTTTAGTACCAAAAAAGACAGGGGACTGGGGACCAATACTGGATCTCAGCAGATTGAACAAATCTGTACAAAAAAGTTCCAGATGGTAACACTGCAGTCCATTCTCCCCTTTCTGGATCAGGACAACTGGATGTGCTCCATAGATCTTCAGGATGCGTACTATCAAAATGGACAGACGCTCCATGAGATTTCTTCGCTTCCGGGTAGGGGCCAGTCATCAGTTCAGAGCTCTGCCCTTTGGTCTCACCACAGGCCCCAGGGTGTTCACCAAATGTATGGCAGTAGTCACGGCTCACCTGAGACGTCAAGGATTCCAGGCATTTCCCTATCTAGACTGGCCCCCAACTGCTACCACCAGGCATCAACTCTTAGAGGCACAGGATTATACAATATCAACCTGCACCCAACTAGGCATTACAGTAAATTTCAAAAAATCTGCCTTGTTGCCCTTTCAATCTGTTACATATATAGGAGCAGAATTAAGCACACAGCAGATGTTTGCAAGGCTACCTCAGGAAAGTTCTCTATTCGCCAACAAGTGTCATTTCCAATGCATAGCAGAAAGGTCCAAGTCAGACATGTCCTGCAAGTTCTAGGCTCCATGGCAGCTGCCATTCTTGTACCATTAGTGCGTTACCACGAGAGTCCTTAAGTGGCTTCTCTTCACGTAGTGGCCCTTCCAGGAACTACTCCGGTCTTGCATGATCCTGATTACAGAAACATGCAAGAGACACCTTTCTTGGTGGATGGTCTCCCCACTGGTGACTCGGGGCAGACTTTTCATTCAACCCCCTCCAGTAGCCACAGTGATCACGGACGCCTCCCCGATAGGTTGAGGGGGGCATCATCTAGGCAAGACAGTCCAAGGCATGTGGCAACCTAGAAGTACCATCTGCATATCAACGTCCTAGAGAGGAGAACGGTGCAAGCTCTTAAAGACTCTTCCTTCCAGGACTATTGCAATCCAAACAGACATGTCAGTTGTGTGGTACATCAACAAGCAGGGCAGGACCAGGTCCTATCCCTTGTGTCGAGAAGCCCTCAGGCTATGGCAATGGGCGATTTCCTCCCACCATTTTCTGACAGCAACGCACATCCCTGGGAAATCAACACAATAGCAGACAGGCTCAGCAGGGTTATCCTCATGCCTCACGAGGAGTCTCCGAATCAGGAAGTTGCGGACCTAATCTTCCGCAAATAGGGCCAGCCTTGCTGCGATCTATCTGCCACCCCCCTCAACAAATGCAGCAGCTACTTCTCCCTGCTTCCTCCTCCAGGTCAAACTCCCAGGGACGCTCTAGTCCATGATTGGTCTCAGGGACTCCTTTATGCATTTCCCCCTTTTCCCCTAATTCCAAGACTCATACAGAAAGCAAAATAGTTGGGTTGCAAAATGCTCATTGCCCCCGACAGATATGGTTTCCATTCCTGCACCTAGACCAGCCTTGGGTTCTGGACCCAGTGCCAGATCTGTTGATTCAGTCAGGTGGGTTACACCAATCCCTTCAGACTCTCCAGCTCACAGCTTGGTTTCTCCACGTCCTACCTTAGCCAGGCTTCCAAGCATCTCCCCAGCAGTTTGCGATATTATTGCATCCTCCCATAAGTCAATTACGAGAAAGACTTATGCTAGCAAATGGAAAAGATTTTCTTACTGGGCAGAATCTAGAAACTTAGACCCCTTTTCAGCCCCAGTCCATCAAATTCTAGAATTTCTAGCAGAGCTTTTTCAGTCAGGTGCAGCTGCTGCTACCATCAGGGTACAACTGGCAGCCATATCTAATTTTCATATTGGAATTCTCAATTCTAGCATAATGTCTCAAGCTCTGCAAAGCCTTCATGAGAGGAACAGCTCTTCTTAAATCCCCAGTGAAGGATCCACCACCTCCTTGGAATCTCAATTTAGTTTTGACTTCTTTGATTCTGCCACCCTTTGAACCAGCAGCTTCATGTCCCTTAAAATTTCTTTCTTGGAAAACACTTTCTGGTTGCTATTACCTCAGCTAGACGTGTTTCAGAACTCCAAGCACTCTGTTCATCCTCCATATATGGTGCTTCAAAGTTTCTCTGAGTCAACCCATCCTTCATACCAAAAGTCTGTTCAGAAAACAATTTAAATCAATCCATCAATCTCCCAGTCTTCTTTCCCAATTATAGCAAGAAGGCAGAACACTGTCTTCACCAACGGGATGTGCACAGACAATTACATTTTTACCTTCATAGGACCAAAGAGCTAAGAAAGTCAGACCAATTATTTCTCTCCTATGCTCACAATAAGAAAGACCTTCCAGTTTCTAAGGTGACCTTATCCAAATGGTTATCTGACATCATTGCCTTTATCTGTTTAGGCATAAACATCTACTAGCAAAACCGAAAGGTCATTCTACTAGAGCATTAGCCACGTCTGTAGCCTTTCAGTCTAAATTGCCCATAGACTCAATTTGTGCAGCTGCCACTTGGGCAAACCCTCATACCTTTAACTCTCATTACAAAGTGGATGTGGTCTCCTGGAGCAGGGCTTCCTTTGGTTCCATTGTTCTGAAGAGTCTGTTCCAATGAGCCACCCGAGGTCTTTTGGTGCTAGGGACGCTGCCCCAAACAGCAAGAACGAAGGTGAGATGGGACAACTTAAAGAAGCTATGTACCTACCATAACGTTCCATGTTAGTTGTCCTTCATCTCACCTTCCTCCTTGCGTCCCCCCTCCTTCCCCCTTCCTGGAGGATTGAGGAGTTCCCTATATCACTGGCCGATTTACTTTTTCTTGGTTCACATGCCAGGTAATTTTATGACAGTTTACTCTGATCTGTTATTTTGGTAAGTCAGTTTTAGGTTACTTTATATGTCTAGTGTGCGCCATTACAAACGAGATCTGGGTAGCAGACGCTGGGCATTCTGGGATAAGGGTTAGCGTCGAGCTATAGAAGTAGGCAGAGTCAGAGCAGAGGATTGGCTCCGAACCTCAAAACAGCAAGAAGGAAGGCGAGATGGACAACTAACATGGAATGTTATGGTAGGTACATAACTTCTTTTTCTTACCTTCTGTTGGATTTGAAGGCTGGTCTTTATTTATGGTGGTCTGAATGTTACTGAATGATGCAGGAGGAGCACACTGCTGCAATACACCAATTGCATTGCAAAACTGATCTGCAAGCTAAAAAGAAAGACATTTACTTAAAAACAGAACAAATCCAATGGAAGAAAGCCAATACTAATTGATGCATAAAGAACACGCAAGTGCAGGCAAGCACTTCTTGTATTCTTTGCTGGAGTAAGAAGTCAATGTATACCAACAGTTTGCTGTCAAGATATCTACCCAAGGATTTACATTTAACCCAATGCCTGCCACACACACACACGTAACAGGCCTGAATGTGCGCCACTGTGGTGGCAATAGATGTCCTTCATTTGAAATTCTCCTATTAGGTTGCAGAATGTGGAGGAGCTTAAAGTGAGAAGGGCTCTCTTCTAAATTATAATATGAGGTTTCCTCTCAGCATCCACAGCTAAGCAAGAGCTATGTCCTAACAGAAATGCCATTACACCATTCTGAATGTCAAACCTGTAATTATGAAGTAAAAAAAGTAGCAAGCTAGACACAGCAGGGAGATCATCCCTCTTCCCTGCCTGTTGAAACCTTACTTGTACATCAAACTAATGTGATTCTCCTGCAGTAATAAAGCAGTGTACAAATTTTAAATGACCAGGGACGGAAAGCAGTTTAACAATAGTCAAAGCAACTTCCCAACAGCCAGAAAACTATGGAAGAAATCCTGACCCAGGAGTCAGCACCTACGAAGTTTTAAAATACCCTCAAGAAGAAAGAAAGTCTCTGGCATGCTTGAAAATTGCAGAACACTAAAGGTAAGGACTGTGGACAATGAGTGGGGACTTCTTTCTAAATGGATGGTACAGTACAGTAAACTCTGCTAATCAGAACTCAAACAAATGGCAAAAAAATATCGAAGAAATACAGCACAATTTTCATGAGTTGCATATGTTTCACTCCGTAGACACTTTTTTTTTAAGAGTTTACGAGTGTCAAAAAGGAAGACTGGAATAAAATTCCCTCTCTCCCCAACCTGAGAACAAGTCAAATCAAAGAAATAGTATAGGGTACAGTATTAGTCAGGCCTATTTTAATAGTGATTCTCAAGCAACCATAAACTAGTTATCTGGCATCTACCAATCCCCATGGGTGCTGGTTAACTGAGAATCAGCTGTATCTGTTGCAGCCACAAATAAAAGAAAACTCCAAATTCTAAGTTGCAAACTTATCAGCTGAAGAAAAATGTTCCTAAGTTTTGGCAGCCAGGGAAAGCCTTGCAAGCAGTCAATTCTGAAGGACTTATCTGGCCATGAAACAGAAAAGAATAGTCTTCCCTGTACAAACATTTCAAAGCAGTTTAAATGTAAGATAAATCCACCAGGTTTGCAATATTTTTCCCCAAATGTAGTGAAATCTTTTCTTGATCCTGCAGGGGCCAAAGATGTGTTGAACTGTATAGTCAGAAATTCAGGTTGGAGGAACCCTCTAATTTGGACCAAGAAAATATTACAGGGCAAGGTACCACCTGATCAAGCCTTTTTGTAATGTTTACTACACCATTCCCTTTAAGGAAAAACGCTGGATCAGCAGTGGGAAGCACATGAAGTTTAATAGCAAGGTTACATGTTCCCCTGATATAGCTTCACTAAATCTAGTTGAAAGTTACTGTCCTCAAAAGGATTAAACAAGATTTTTGATAGTCAACCACTAATACACATGGTTCGGACAGGAAGGGCATTTGTGACAACCTACCAACATTTACTAGTCATGAGTACAACGCTTTAGTTGCTCCTACAAGTGATGAGGAGCTTCAGAGAATTCTCAAGTAGGCAGGGAAGGCACCAAGCTCAGGGGGTATTCCAAGTCTGGAAACTAAACTACTCTATTAAAGTTACTTAAATAAGCTTCTCAAAAAAGGAGCCCCAGTCTTGGAAACAAGAAATTACAGTAATACCAAAAGAAATGGACAGAGTTTTTTTCATCTTCTACATTCCTATTTCAATTTTAAATCATAACTACAAAACATTCATGGTGGTACTGGTGAAAAGATTAGCAAGGGCCTTACCAAAGCTTACAGATCTTGAACAGTGTGGGTTTGTAGGGGAAAAAAAAACAAAAAAAAAAATAAAACCACTAATACTTGGATATTGGCAAAAACACTTCAATGGAGTCACATGGGCCTAACTAGAGAAAAGCATGACAGTATCTGGTTTGCCAGATAGCTTACTGAACTTGTTCCTTAAAATGAATTTGGGGGGGGGGGGGTTAATTCTCAAGATTTACACAGTCTAGGACAACTAGTCAAGGATGCCCACTTCACTTTCACTACTTTTGTTTGCATTACACGTACAGACATTGGTGAATAAAATATGGATGGGGGGGTCTAGAATATCAGGTTATGGGCACAAGCAATCCTTATTTGTAGACATTATATTGTACACTTTGGACCTGAAACAAGACTTAGTATTCCAAGTCTTCCACCAATTCCAAAGTTTCTGGTTACAAGATCAAGGTAAATAGCCAAGGCTATAATCTATATTACCCACATTTGAGAGGGTACAGAACTATCCTCATCTTTGGGGTCATGAAAAAAAAGAAAGGGTCTGGATTAAGAATTCCTCTGACAAGGTTCATAGGTTGACACTAGGTTATCTGCCCTAGGGCATTTACAAGCCTAGCTAGAGTGTGTTTGGCTTTCGCCACCCTTCTTAGGATTAGTTGACTGTGCCTCTGTATAGTAGGTCACAGAAGACAGCCCATTTAAGGTTAGTTTACAGTGCCTCTGTCTAGCAGTGACACAAAAGAGATCACAGGGGTAAATTTATGATCTCCCATCCAAACGTCAAGATTCTTCTTGAGGAGGGTCAATGAGGGGCTCTGCCTAACATGGATTGAGATTTTGTTCGAGTGAGGGGAGCCTCTGGGATATGAATCTGTCCCGCCAGCATGTTCTACTTATTTCTGTGCTGAGGTTTAAGTCACTGGAGCGTGCAGTTCTGATGGATTTGGATTTCTTGAGGTGGAGCATGTCCATTAATTCTGGGTTGGACATGGCTTTATACGTCAGGCACAGATCGCCTCTGAGTAGGCGATAAGCAACTGCTGGAGTTTCTTTAGCCTAACTGCGTAGGGCATCTGTTAGAGTCCCTTGATCCTCTTGGTGAAGTACTTTTGGGGTCTTTCTAGTTGTAGCAGGTGTCGGGTAAGTTACATCCCAAATGGGGCATTGTATTCAATTATGGGCCTGATGAGTAGAGGGGCACAATGACCTCTCGATCTAGATGTGAACCCCTTCGTGATAAGGTGGGCTATATAGAATGTCTTTCTACCCACTTTGGCAATGTGATTGTCAAAGGAGAGATTGCAATCTACTTGGGTCCCCAAATCACCAATTATTACTTCCGTACTTAATGGATTACCACCCATGTGGTAATTTGTGGGCACTCTTGTTTTCCCCCAAAGGGGATGACTATGCACTTTTTGGCATT
This sequence comes from Protopterus annectens, assembly GCF_019279795.1. NCBI lineage: Eukaryota > Metazoa > Chordata > Ceratodontiformes > Protopteridae > Protopterus > Protopterus annectens. Next base: position 263,772,356 of record NC_056745.1, on the reverse strand, counting down.
TAGCTTTAGGCCATGGCTCTGGCACCAGTTATCCGTCTCTGTGAGACCTTTTTGGAGGATGCTTGTGTCAGCCGGTGAGTCGATTATGGCCCCCAGTTTGCAGTTATCTGCAAACTTTGTCAGCCATAGTCCTCCTGTGTTAGCCTGTACCTCAGAGAAATATATACCGAACAAGAGAGGTCCCAGGACTGAGCCTTATGGGACGCCACTTGTAACTGGTTTAGAGTCTGACATGGCACCTGCAATTCTGACCATGTGGGTTCTATCCCTAAGCCAGTTTGCAACCCATCGTGTGACATAGGGGTTGATATTTAAGCTGGTGAGCTTATTTATGATTCCCGAGTGGGGTATTGTGTCGAAGGCTTTTGCAAGGTCAAGGTAGGCTGTGTGGACTACCTTCCCTTCGTCTATGGCCTTGGTGACTTTCAAAGAAATTGACCAGGTTCAAGAGGCAAGATCTGCCCTTAAAGCCGAATTGGGTAGGATCCAGTGTTTGGAGGTTCCCAATGTCTTTGTTTAAGAGTTCCATGATGATACACTCCATAGCTTTGTAGACCAGGCTAGTTAGGCTTATAGGGCAATAGTTTCTGGGATCCGTTGTGGCACCACCTTTATGGAGTGGGACCACTGTTGCTGTATGCTATTCTTTGGGTACATATTCTGTTGTAAGGCTGAGACTGAACAGTGATTTTAAGCGAGGGTTCAGTTCTTCTTGGGAGTCATGTAAAACGCAGCCCAGGACACCGTCCGGTCCCATTGATGCGGTGTTTTTTGCTTTGGAGAGGGCAGCTCTCACCTGTGCATCTCTCTGTTGGGATAGTCATTTGCTCATTTGGGGGGGGGGGGGGGGGAGTTTGCACTGAACCTGTCTGCCAGGATGTTGGCAATGTCTGTGGGTTCAGTGTATTTTGTCATTTTGCACTACCTCAGAGCATATCTGGGAGTTTCCACCCAGGTTTCTGACATAACTAAAGAAAGCCTTGTGACCATCTTTAGCGTCTTGTGCAATTTTTCTTTCGAAGCTGGCCTTAGATTTTATGAGGGATCATAGTTTCTTGCTAGTACTGATCAGAGTTGCCTTCCCTTTCAGGGATTTTGCTCCATCATGTAGTAGCTTCCTCCTTCTGTTGTCCAGCTTATTTATGGCTGGGGTCCACCAGACAGGTCTCCTGCCTTTGGAGGAGTGTCTCTTGGTTTTATTTGGGATAGCACGATCCATGCATTCCTGTAGGTATCCATAGAATGAGTTTGTAAAGGATTCTGCGGTTTGGGCCATATTTTCCACTGGCCCTGGGGCTCTGAAGGATTCCACCTCGGTTTTGAGAAGTGGGAAATTTGCTTTTGAGAAGTTTTTGACTGGTTTCCTTTGCTGGGGGTGGGGACGGGATATGGATGTCCACAGTGATTAATTTATGGTCAGATCTTACCAATGAGGGGTATACCTCTGATATGGAACAGAGTCCCCCACACAGCCAGAGGAAAGCATCTGGAAAACTGAAAGAACTTAGGGGGAAAAAAAAATAGGCCTACAGTTCAATAAGGACAATATGATTCTCCCAGTTCACTAGGAAGACTTAGAACTACAGTTGAGTTACTTCTAAGTAACGCAAATGGGACAGATGCACCCATCTCAAAATGGGACATGTACATAACTGGAAAATAAGGATTTCAGACAAACCTGAATGGTCTGGGATTTTTAACAGGTTCAAGACAGATAACTTGGTATGATCCAAGGTACGTCTTGGAGGGGCATGAAATTAAGAAATGCAGAGGGATGTTACTGCTTGGGTTTGACAAAGGAGTACATAAGAGTTTGAACATTAAAGGGCAATTGCACTTTGGAAAGGTAGACAAAGAACCTAGGTACTGGCAAAAACTTGGGGGTAAGTGGAGAGTTAATACCCTGGGAGGAGTAGTAGCACATATTTAATTTGAATACCAAAGACAGTTTGCTATCCCGGGGATCGATGATGAAGTAAAGAGTGGCTTCAAAGCCTTCATTAGATTTTTAACTGAACCAAGAATTGAATCTGCCTGGAAGAAAGCATCCTAACTATAGAAACGGAGACTAACCTGCAGAGAAATTGGAAATTACTACTCAAGCAGTTCAAAAGGGAGCAATGGCTGGATGTGGTCACCATAAATGCCTCCAAATCTAGGGATTTTAGAATATTTGGTCAGAAATATTTCTGTATAATGACTAGTCAATAAAACCTTTCCACAGGTGTCTCCTACTTAAAAATACAAGACCAAATCAAAAGTAGGACTGGGTGCCTATATTCTGGGGACATCCAAGACTGAATAATTTAAAAGCAGGCGTCCAGAATTTGAAGGAAGAGTACCACAAACTGGTTACTTTAATAAGATAATTATTGCTATTTATTGGTCTGGGAAGTCCAGATACTGTAGGGCACTAAAAAGCCCAATAAAACTAAGAAGGCTACTCAGAAATGAAGTCCTCTGAGGTACAGTTGCAAGAAATTATGAGATAAAAACAAGGAGGGTTAAAGCAGGCTACAAATTTTGGAGGACAAACAAATCACAATTTCTACTGGGACACAGCCCATTTTCCACAGAGGCCCAAGGAGAAACGCTCTAGATGCTTGTCTTTGGAATGTGAAAGGAAACCGGTGCACCTGGAGAAAGCCCCACACAAATGCAGGGAAGACATGTAGACTCAGCACAGAAGGCACCCCATCTGACAATGGAACCGGAGAACCTCTTGCTGTGAGGCGACAACGTTAACCGCTGTGCCAGTGTGCCACCCACTACATTTTCCTTTCTCTGAAACCATACCCTCTCTCATTCTCATCTCTTTCTTGCTTCATTCCTTAACATTTCTGTACAGCTCTTTCCATTTCTCTTCAGATTCACCTCATTTTTCTATGCCATAACTATTCATTTTATCTTTCTCAAACTGTCTACAATTTTTACCTATGTCTGCTTGCATTCAAAATATACTCTGTTTTTAATTTATATGAAATAAAACAGACAATTAATGCAAAATGTATTACTATTTTTATATTTTTTGTTGTACTTCTGCCTATTACCACAGTTATTTATTTTGTAAATTTGTCAGTGGAGCTTTTCTCCCTGGGCTTCCACGGAAAATGGGTCTCCTACCCAGACTTTCCCAGAAAACAAAAATGTCAAATAAAAAGTAGTAGTTAGCAAGAGAAGAGTGAGAAAGTCATTACTGTGTACAGAGAGGAGAAAAGATTAGGTTGAGAAAGAAGTGAAGAACTGGGTTTGAGTACTAAGGGGAAGTAAGGTTGTGTACATTTGGTGGAAAAATATTTGTTACTTAGTTTTTTTATTAGTTCCAGACAGTGGTACTACAAGCTGTGGTACTACAAGCTTTTCATTACATGTCGAGAAACAAATCTCAGTGCATGCAATATAAATTAAATGGCCAGTGCCATCTGTGATCTGGGGGCAGTGTTATTGCTTAAGCCAGTTATATACAGTCATTTTCCATGCATGTTTTGAGATTATTTTGGTTAAAAAGAGTTTGACAGTTGCAATGGAGTACCAAACATAATCCTCAGTGAGAGAGATGACATTATATGTTGGCCTCTAAACAATTCCTTTCTCCAACAGGACCTTTTCTTGCTAGATACAAAAACTACTTAAAGTTGAGAACTAAGTAATGTGCTAAAAAATAGATTTCCAAATGACTAACATGCCTCTTGTCCACATATTCATCCTATTCCTCATCACAGGCAGGATCTCTCACAGTTTAGACGTTCATGAAAGTCCTTCCCCCAGACTGTAGGCTAGTCTTAATTCTTGGTTATACAACAAATATTTATAAACAAACGTGATAAAATCAAAAAGCTGACCTACTACCTGATAAATAAAATGGCTTCAAAGTGGACATAATAGACTTACATCAATCTATACTATAACTAGCAAAACATATTCCACATTAGGAAATGGTAACCTCACAGGACAGACTCATTTGCCAAGAAAAGGGCTTACCAAAATGTAGCTCATCATAGCTCTCTAAAATTGCATAAAATGGCTTTTGCACACATACCTTAAACTTTTTGCTGAGCCGTTCAGCTTGAACTTGAAGTTCTTACAGGAAACCTTTTCTTAGAAGACTTCACATTTTAGTCTTCCATGCGTCCTGTCTTGGACCCATTTTGTTCTCATTTAAAAAGAAGGAACTTCCACTGTAAAATCCATATTTATATACGTTGATGTCAAGTGTTACATCTGGTCAAAACCACTCAGTAAAATCAATCTCGCTGATTTTCAAAAAACAAGTTTTATTATATGGTACATCTCAATACTCCCCAAAACTATCATAACTGAACACTAACCACACAAGGACCAAAATCACTGTTACTGAAAAGTACAATTATCGTGGCTTTGCACTAGAGGCAAAGCTCTCCCTTAAAATTACTCCAAGCAAATAAGATAAGGCAAACAAATTAAAACCTACTGTTCTATAGCCAGTTAACTCAGGCTTAAAGTCTGCAGTTCTCTAGCCATCAACATACCTCAGAATTCAAAATAACTAAAGTGTCCAAGTACCCTATTCAGCCTTGTAACCAGAGAAAAGACAACTGTAAATGCAAAACGGGAATAAATCTAACAAGTGCTAGAAAACAAGCTGCACACCAAATATTTAGATGGAACAAATTCGAACATCTGTAAGAGACAGCTGCTCTTTCTTCACTGTCAAAGGCAAACTTCAACACTAACATCATACACAAAGTATCTGTATTGTAAACAAGCCCATTTCTTTTCATATTAGATCACACTGCCGCAATGCAAATGTTTTCTGTAATTTTTACTATAGCAAAAAAACAAACACACTGCAGTTTAAGTACTGTTAACAAAACTATGCTTTGTGCAATGATTACATTGTCACAACTTTGTGCAATGATGGCATTGTCACAATTTACTGCTTAGATAGCCAAGTAAGAAACAAAGCTTAACAAGTTTGTTCATAGTATCTTACAATAATATTAATGAATACTTTCCAGTACCTTTTTAAGTTGCTTTTTTATGCAATTTTAACCATGTGTTTTAGTATCAAAGTGCGGCGGTCATAGCTGAAAAACAACCCAGGACCATTCTACATACCCTTTTAAAAATAAGTAATACGATTATTCAGTGGGCAGACGGAACTTAATATTTGACATGTACTACCCTACTGCAACAAGCAACCAGTTCACTAAAACAGAACCAGCATAAGCAACAGTGCGCTACTAGCGGATGTACTACACACAAAGGAAATGCAAATCATAGAGATGAGTGCAGTAAAGTGAGGGAAGGAGGATTTACTGCAAAGTAAGCATATACATAGAGCTCTCTGCTAGCTTGTAAGATTATAGAACGATAACCTGCTTAAAATAGGCCTCCTCCATACCAAGGAATGGCAGCACTTTACATAAATTAAGTGGGTTAATTTATTATCAAATCAGAGAAACTATGGGCTGATGATGTGGGGACTACAAGAGCACTGTGCTGAGATACAGCTTCCTAAACAATTAAAGCTATGACCTCTCACCCTCACATCATTAAAATCAGTGCACTGGCCTTTACAACTCACAGCAGTGGGCGAGTGGAAAAATACATATACATTTTGCCCACTCAGACTAGGCTGAAACAGGTACCACACATTTAGTAGGGAGATATCTAGTGGCTTACCTCCCTTATGGAATAATGTTCATGCACTTCGTTATTATGAAACATCACTATATAGGCTTACCTCAGTTACTTAACATTAGTATACCTTTGTACAAGTGACTATCAGTAAATCTAGATGAAACAATTGGTATTAAAGAAGGAAAAATTTCTACTAAGTTAATAAGTCTGTTCTTATTCTGGTTTTAATAACCTCAGTCACCATACACACACAAAAGTTAGATGATAGAACAAAATCTCTCACTTGTCCAGAATGTCCCTAATCGTGCCTCATTTTTCCTCCGTCTCATCATAAAGTTTTTGATTTTGTGGTAACTGTATGTTTACCCTGCCCCATCATAGTGTGATTTTGTGGTAACTGCCAATCATTAGTTTCATACACTTTTTTCCAGAAAATTTGTACTGAATTTTTGCTCAATTAACTATTCAAATATATAAAACTGTCCCTGATTTTGGACATGGGCTTTGTCTATAATTCTTCAGCAAAGATGATGACAGGTATGGCTGGCTTTAGGTAAATCACAGGGTCTCAGTTCAGTCTATGACTGATGATCTAATGATTTCCATGCAAGTTTATTACATTTTTTCATGCAAATTTCTGTTATTGCAATAGCTGGTTATGTCTTACCATGAAGGGCAGCTCATGGCACTGGCTTGCTGGGCCGCAGTTCCCCATCCCATTAAGTTTCTTTTCTCTATAAAATTTAATTCAACATTACTGCAACCAAGATGCTTGCCGGACTGTTCTCGGCTCAGCGCTACTTATATTCCATATGGAGAATAAAACATGCATACCTTATTACAGGTCTTCCTGACTTCTGCATGAGGCAGAAAGATCAGAAAAAAAAGCAGCAAATTGGACTGTTGTATGAAACACCGAGAAGCTCTTCCTACTGGCTCAGCCTGCTTCACATGATGACATTGAAAGGAAGGAATTAACACCAACTCACAAGACTGGGAATAAGATGGTGCTGTTACAAGGAAGTGACCTGACACTGCCAGTATGTGGCAAGGCAAGTACTTAAACTATGTGTGCGCGCGCAGGGAGCACTACATAGGCTCTAAATGGTTTCTGATTTTGACTTGAATTGTGATCTGTGTTCTTACAATGTGTGTGATGTCACTGATAGGTTCATATGTAGGTACTAGGCTATTGGCCATAGGGCCTATATAAGCCTAGCCAAAGGTACCCTGGCTTTCGCCACCCAAAGAAAATTAATTTTCCTATGCCACTGTCTAGCAGAGCCACAGAAGTGATCCCCGGGGTGAATTTCCTATCTCCCATCCAATCATCAAGATTTTCCTTGAAGAGCGCAAATGAGGAGCTTTGTTTGATATAGACAGGTAAGCTTGTTTCCGAGTATGGGAAGTCTCTGGGACAGGAATCTATCCCTCCAGCATGTTCTGTTTATTGTGGTGACAAGGTTTAGGTCCCTAGACCGTGTAGCTCGTAGGGATTGGGATTTCTTTAAGCGGAGCATGTCTAAAAGCTCTGGGTTGGACATAGCTTTGTCTGTTATGCAGAGATCGCCTCTGAGTAGGCAATATGCAACGGAGTAAAGCTGCAGTTTTTTTTAGACTGTCTGCATAGGGCATCTGTTTGAGGCCAGTAATTCTCTTTGTGAGGTATTTGTGGCCTTTCCAGTTGTAGAGGTCTTGTGAGGTACACGCCAAAAGGTTCATTGTACTCTATATAATGGGTCTAATGAGTGACGAGTAGAAGGGAACAATGACCTCTTTTCCTGGATGAGAAACCTTTTGTGATGGTGTGTGCCACGCAGAAGGATTTCCTGACTACTGTGGGGATGTAATTATCAAAGGAGAGACTACTGTCCACCTGTGTCCCAAGGTCTCATCACACTTTCAGTGTTAAGTAGACTACCGCCTATGTGGTAGTTCATGGGTACCGGGTTTTTACCAAAAGGGATGACAATGCACTTTTTGGCATTGAGCTTGAGGCCATGGCTTTGACACCAGGCATCTATCTTAGCGAAGCCCTTTTGTAGGATATCCACATCTTCTGAAGTTTTGATTATGGCTCCTAGTTTGCAGTCATCTGCAAACTTCGTTAGCCAAAGACCTTCCGTGTTCGCCTGCACTTGGAGAAGTAGATACCACCCAGAACTGAACCCTGTGGTACTCCACTTGTCACTGGTCTGAAGCTGGATTTAGAGTCTGCTACTTTCACAGTGTAGGTTCGGTCAGTGAGCCAGTTGGCAACCCATCTTGTGACATAGGGATTTATACTTAGTTTAGTGAGTTTATCTACAATTCCAGAGTGGGGGATGGTGTCAAAAGCCTTGGCAAGATCTAGATAGGCTGTGTGAACCACCTTACCCTCATCTACGGCTTTGATGACTGCTTCAAAGAAGTCTACCAGGTTTAGGAGACATGATCTGCCTTTTACAAACTCAAACTGGGTGGGGTCCTGAGTTTGGAGATTACAAAGGTCATTGTTTATAAGTTCCATAGCCTTGCAGACCAGGCTCGTTAGGCTAATGGGGAAGTAGTTTCTGGGGTCTGTGGTGGCTCGCCCTTTGTGGAGTGGGATAACTGTCGCTGTGCGCCATTCAGTGGGCACATAGCCTGAGGTGAGGCTATGATTGAACATGGTACTTAGGTGGGGTGCCAGTTCATTCTGTAGTTCATGCAGAACATAGCCCGGGATGTTGTTGGGTCCCATGAATGCTGTGTTCTTGGCTTTGGATAGCGTGTTTTTTACCTGTGCAGCCGTGATTACAGGAATTTTGCATTCTTCTGGCATAGAGATGGGCCCCTAAAGTCAGCACTGAACCTATCTGCCAGGATGTTGGCAATATCAGTTGGCTCTGTATATTTAGTGCCATTGTGCTGTAACTCAGAGCAGATCTGAGTGTTGCCATCGAGATTCTTGACATAGCTATAGAATGTTTTGTGGCTGTCTTTAGAGTCAGTGGCGATTTTGTTTTCATAACTAGCTTTGGAGGATTTTATGAGGGATCTCAGCTTCTTACTGAGGCTGACCAGGGAGTTTCTACAATCATGTGATTTTACTCTTTTTTGCAACAGTTAATTTCTTCTGCTGTAGAGTTTGTTTATAGCAGGGGACCACCAGATTGGCTTCCTTTTTTTGGAGGATAGCATCTTGGTTCTGTTGGGGATTGCACGATCCATGCACTCGTGTAAGTGCTTATAAAGTGCATTTGTGTAGGATTCAGCAGTCATACCTCTATTGTCCGTCAGTATGGGTGTCGAAGTTTGCCACTTCTGTCTTAAGAAGCATGAAGTTGGCTTTGGAGAAATGTTTTACTGTGGTTTCCCTAATGGGGGGGTAGGGAAGGGATGTGGATGTCTAGGGTGATTAGCTTGTGGTCGGATCTGACCAACGAGGAATTGACCTCTGGTGTGGAGCACCAGTTGCCCATGTTGGTAATAACCAGGTCTAGGATATTGCTGCCCCTGGTGGGGGTGTGCATAAGCTGATCCATGGAATTGGAATTTATGAATTCCAGAAAACTTTTAGCACAAGCATTGGTACACGAGTAGTTTTCCCAGTTAATGGTAGGGTAGTTGAAATCGCCCATTATTAGGGCGTTAGGTTGTACCCTAATATTTTCCAGTGCATTAAGAAATGGAGTGGGAATCCTGGGGCATGGTGGGGGATCTGTAGCAAGCTACAATTTGGATTCCGGTCTTGCCCAGAGTTAGTTGCACTTGGATAATCTCTGTTGCATTATGCTGGGCAACTAGCCTGGAGGTGTGGATATCCTTAATGAATATGGACACACCTCCACCTTTAGTGTTTCGGTCCAGGTTAGGTGGCTAAAAGGTGTGGTATGAATTATAGCCTGGTAATGCAGGGGTAATCTATGGAGCCTTGAACCAGGTCTCTGCCACTGCACAGATGTCGATGTTCTCCATTTAAAAGAGAACCTCAAGAGAGTGCATTTTGAGGTTTAGACTTCTAGCATTGAGTGGCAATACCCTCAGATTCTTCTTGCTTGTACCCGCTAGGGTGGTGAATTTGTCATTTGAACCTTGCCTAAAAAAGGCACTATAGGGGGTGGCTAGAGCCTTAGCCAGTATCCGGAATCCCAGGGGTGACAGGTGCAGGCCATCTCTAGCAAAGCATTGCGGTTTGTCGATCATGTCATCCCCTGGATCCCCTTAGAATGACACCAGAAGCTTAGCCAATTATTGAAGATGACCATTTTGTCCTTGTACTGTGGTATTCTGGGTGAAGGCAGGATGCTACTCAGGGCTAGGGTCATACCTGCTGGGGCTACAAGATCGGACAGCTCCTCCATGTCCCTTTTCATGTAGTCCAAGGAGGTACATCTCAGGTCATTCACACCAACATGGACAATGACAGACTCATATTTGTACTTGTTGTGGAGTGACCCGAGTGCATGCGTTATGTGGCGGATCCTGGCACCCGACAGGCAGCTGACAGTAACTTTCTCCTTGTTTAGCCTGGTGAGTGGAACATCAGTGTGCTTGACTACAGTCTCACCTAGGACTAGAGTGTTGGGTACGTTATGCCTTATGGGCTGTGGTTGAGTGGCACAGAGTTTGTGGGCTATGCGTCATTTGGGTTGTGATGGGTTTGGAGGTTGCTTGTGTTTCTGCTTTGGAGGTCCCTGTTGTGTGGGCAGGTTTTTACAGAGAGCCTCCGCGAATGTAGGCGTGTGTTTTGTGTTTCTATGGGTGTGTTTTGGTGGTGTAGGTTTTGAGGGACTATGTGCTGAGTGTGGTGTGGTGCAAGTGTTTACCTTCTCCTCTTCACTGTATAGTCCAGTCTTGGGTGAAGGAAGAGAGCTTTGCTTCCAGTCTGGCTATACAAGTGCATCTCTCACATGTTGCAGTGTTGGGTGGTAGGAGGAGAGGGTTGTCTGTGTACATGAGGCAATTACTGCATTGCCCCAAGATGCCCAGATTAATCAGGTAGACAGGAGAAAACACCGGGAGCTGACCCTTAGATATGCCTGGATAGGTGCTTACTTGTTAAGTACTAGAAAATGTTTTCCTATAGACAGTGAGGAAAGTTGAGTGCTGTAGTAATTTGTAGCTTATTTAGTGCTTACAATAAGTTCTGAACAAGTGCTGAGCTCAAAGAAACAGACTCGAGTGCTGAAACAAAAAACTGGCTAGTTCTAAGAAACTAAATTAAGCTAGAAGGCTTCCCTCCAACACAAAGGCTTGGGGGCCTAGAAGCCTACAAATAGTCCTGGACACAGCAAATCTATATCCAGACTAGACTACCAACAGGAAAGGCAGGAAACAAGCTCAGAAATTTTTTTTTTTTTTTTTTTTAGTGGAAAGAGAGAAAGGAGTAGCAGAAACTAAGCTGATTGGCCTTCTCAAATGTTCTCCCTGTATTGGGTAGAATGAGGTAATGACACTAGACTGGGAGGAGGGTCCCAGGAGGGTGGCCTAATGGTTAAGGTGTTTGCCTTACAAACACAAGGTGCAGGGTTTGAGTCTCACAAGGGATAATTGGCTAGGCTTAAAATAGCTCACAAGGGCAGTTAGCTTAGTACTAACCTATGAACCAATATAATTTACAGTAAGGGCAGGCAACTGCAAAGCCACCAACTATAAGAACACCATACCAATAGGGAGGGTGGGAAACAAACTGCAGAAATGTTTCTCACAGCAGAAAAGCAGCAGTGAACCTTTAATATGACAGATTTAAACAGCTAAAGGAGCCTCTACAGAAAGTGTTCATAGGTTCATACTAGGCTATCTGCCCAAGGGCATTTATAAGCCTAGCCCATAGTTATGTGGCTTTCGCCACCCCTTTAGTTTGGTTTGAAGAAAACTATGCCTATTATTTTGCTGTGCCTCTGTCAAGCAGTGACACTGAAGTAATCCCTGGGGTATATCTGCGATCTCCCATCCATTGGTCAAGATTCCTCTTGAACAAGGCCAGCGAGGTGCTCTGCCTCACATGTACCGGGATTTTGTTCCACAGCATAGGGAGTCTCTGGATGATGAATCTGTCCCTCCAGCACGTTCTATTAATAACAGTGTCAAGGTTTAAGTCTCCCGCCCTTGTGGTTCTGAGGGATCTAGATTTTTTGAGGTGAAGCATATTCATCAAATCTGGGTTTGACATGGCCTTGTATGTCAGGCACAGGTCACCTCTGAGCAAGCGGTATGCGACTGAATAGAGCTGGAGTTCTTTCAGTCGGGCAGCATAAGACATATTTTTGAGACCCTTTATCCTTTTGGTGAGGAACTTTTGGGGCCTTTCCAGCTGCTGCAGGTGTCGGGTCAGATACATTTCGAATGGGGCATTGTACTCAATCATAGTGATGAGTACAGGGGGACGATGACCTCCCTTGATCTAGATGTGAATCCATTCATGATCAGGTGGGCAATGTAGAAGGTCTTCCCAACTACTTTAGCAACGTGAGTGTCAAATGAAAGGTTACTGTCAACCTGGGTCCCCAGATCCCTGATAACTTCTTCTGTGCTCAGTGGATTACCACCTATATGGTAGCTAGGGGTAACCTTGTTTTTCCCGAAGGGTATGACTATGTATTTCTTGGCATTTAACTTTAGGCCATGGCTCTGGCACCAGTTATCCGTTTCTGTGAGGCCCTTCTGAAGGATATCTGTGCCAGATGTGTTTTCGAGTATGGCGCCCAGTTTGCAGTCATCTGCAAACTTTGTCAGCCATAACCCTCCTGTGTTTGCTTGTACTTCAGAAAAGTAGATGCCGAACAAGAGTGGACCCAGGACTGAGCCTTGTGGGACACCACTTGTGACCGGCTTTGAGTCTGACATGGCGCCAGCAACTCTGACCCTGTGGGTTCTGTCACTTAGCCAGTTTGCAACCCATCTTGTGATGTATGGGTTTACATTCAAGCTGATGAGTTTTTCGATGATACCTGAGTGGGGTATTGTGTCGAAGGCCTTTGCCAGGTAGAGGTAGGCTGTATGGACTGCCTTACCCTCATCAATGGCCTTGGTGACTGTTTTGAAAAAGTCAACCAAGTTTAAAAGGCATGATCTGCCTTTGACAAAGCCAAACTGGGTTGGATCCAAAGTCTGCAAGTTCCCTATGTCTTTATTTATGAGTTCCATTATGATCCTTTCCCATGGCTTTGCAGATAAGGCTCGTCAAGCTAATGGGACGGTAATTTCCAGGGTCGGTTTAGGCACCGCCCTTGTGAAGTGGGACCACAGTCGCCGTGCACCACTCCTTGGGTACGTATCCTGAGGTGAGGCTAAGATTAAACAGCTGTCCTAACTGCGGGTTTAATTCCTCATTGAGTTCGTGGAGTACACAGCCGGGGACACCATCCGGTCCCATGGATGCTGTGTTTTTTGCCTTGGAGAGAGCAGTTCTCACCTGGGCATTAGAGATGTTTGGGGGGCTACAATCCTCTGGTATAGATATCTCTCTTTTGGGGGGGGGGGGGAGAGAAGTTAGCACTGAACCTGTCAGCCAGTATGTTGGCAATGTGTGTAGGTTCAGTAATCTTCACATCATTTTGAACTAATTCTGAGCATATCTGGGAGTTTCCTCCTAGGTTTCTAACATAGCTAAAGAAGGCCTTATGATTGTCTTTTGAGTCCTTGGCGATTTTTCCCTCAAAATTTGCCTTGGATGGTTTTATGATGGCTCGTAGTTTTTTACTTATAATGATCAAGGGTGTCTTACCTTTCAAGGATTTTGCTCTATCTTGTAGTACCTTCCTCCTTTTGTTGTAGAGCTTGTTTATGGCTGGGGTCCACCAGACTGGACGCTTGCCTTTGGCACAAAGAGTCTTAGTTTTGTTTGGGATTGCCTGATTCATGCAGTCCTGTAGGTGCTGATAGAAGGCATTTGTAAGTGATTCAGCAGTTTGAGTAATGTTTACCACCGGCTCAGGGGCCTTAAAGGAGACCACACTAGTTTTTAGAAGTGTGAAGTCGGCTTTTGAGAAGTTTTTCACTGTGTTTTTTTTTTTTTTTTTTTTTATTTCAGGTGGGGGCGGGATGAGGACCACCAGCGAGATTAGTTTATGATCTGATCTCACCAGTGAGGGGTATACTTCCGGTGTTGAACATTGTGGTCCCATGTTCGTGATGAGATCAAGTATGTTTTCTCCTCTTGTGGGGATGGTGACAAGTTGTTCCATGGCATTTGAGTTTATGAACTCCAGGAACCTTTGGGCTAGAGTGTTAACGGCAACAAGTTATCAGAAACAAACAACCCAACAGATGCTTAATAAAAGTGGACAATTTCCAGTTAATACCTCACACAGTGAAACTAGCTAGAAAAATATACAGTACACAAAGTGCTATACATAACTTGGAAAAAATAAGCAAATAAACAGGATACTTAATGTTATATACTATAGATTCGAGTTTGCTCAGTGTCCTTCCTTCAATTAGCTCAGTGTGAAATGGCAGCAACGCTCAACCTAACTTCTTAGGTAACAGAATCAGACTTTTGCAGTCAACAGATAAACTTTGCCTTCAGAAAATGTACACTAATGCAAAGCTGGTTATTCTAGCAACTTTCAAGTATATAAAAGGAAACATTCCTCAATTTCAGTCAGATGAAGGCGCAGTAGGTTGCATGCTATATTCTAAATGCAGTAAGCTGAGAACAAATTCCTGTGTGGCAATTACTTATGCATGCATTCATTAACATGTCAATGAATGATTTGAGGTGAACAGATGGTTATAAAAACTGGCGGTAATCTATGGTCACATCTGTGTGTGTGGGTGGGCAGGCAAAATGCCCTCTCTACCATCCCTACTTTTGCAAAATCTCAGATTTTTTTTGCATCATATATTGGTCCCCCACGTGAGATTAAAAAGCCCATCACTTCCTGCAAGCTCATCAAACACTCAATGCATTAACTTAGCCACAGTCCCCTGGGATATGGCCAGAGCTGTATCCCACTCCATCAAGTAATTGGCTCTTGCGTGCGAATTTTTGGTCAGGCTATCTTTAAATTAAATGGTAGTGAAAAAGCTCCAAGCTGCTCCTCACAATCCCAGACATCAGTCTTAATTCAGTTAAATCCTCCAGACTTACTAAAGTAGAATCTTGGCCAGTTAGGATTTGTTAACAAGTAGTGGGGGAGTAAAAAGCAAGAAAGTAGTAATTGATCTGGATGGTGTGAGGCCAAAATGTGGGGAAAACAAACAAGGGAGGGATACTGGGGAAGTGGGGGGGGGGGGCTAATGTGCATCAAAGGGGTCCACTTCACCTAAACCTGGTCTCACTTCCTCCATATTAGACATCTGGTGTTTACAGAATTAGTGAAGTGGAAATAAGTTGATCAGGTGCCTAGTGAAAGTATTGGATGAAAAAGTATGGCTACAGCTCTTCGATTACATACAATAATTATCCACATGCGGGAATGAAGCCCCGCCTCATTCGCTTAACCCCACCCATTAAGTTGCTTCCTGCAGCCCTCCACTAAGTCCACTCCCTTACACTGAAGTCTCCAGCCACCACAACTTACCATTACTAGTAATTATGAACACTCAGCTGCTAATTATAGTAAAAAAACTGAAAAGCAATTAACTATATAATTTAACTGGGTAACGTTTTAACTGCAACGACCACAGTTCATCCATACCGCTCAATCTCTTAACACAAGAGGTCTGGACAAAGCCAACAATACTGAGAACAAAGCCCCCCCCCCCCCAATACATTTTAAATACTGTCCTTACGAACTCTGAAAATTAGTTACAATTACAGAGAAAACAGGTTTCGCCTTACCTTGCATTTTCTGAGGGATATAAAGTCTGATTTTCAAAACTTCCGCCATTATTTAACAATTTCAAATAATCAAAAATACGAGAAAACATCTGGACGTTGAAATATACGATTAATCTAAATTCCAATAACTAGCGTATCCACTCCTATTACCGGATGAAACCCAAACTTAATACCCTCAAACACAATGAATAATCCGTAAGTAGCCCTTATTTTACCCCCTAAAAAGTCTAAAGAGTAGTCTACTTAATCATATCCTTGCAATAGTTTGCGACTGTCCAAAAAGCCTAGAGAAACCCTATACAAAATCACACATTCGTGTTACAGGCAGTCACCATCTAACACTACAATTTGTATTTACTGGTTTATTATCTAAACCCAATAAATATATAGCGATGACTAATTTGTAATTTTAGCGTTTTATCAAACCCACATATATATAAAAACTTTAAACTTTACCGAATTTACAGCATCTTGCAACTGAGTTAATCGATCCGCCATGACTACAGCTTTAAAAAAAAAAAAAGAACTCCTTCGCTATTGGATAAAAATTAACCAATAAGGGCCACCTACGTAACACCACGAGGCAAATATACGTAAACAACGTACCTTTTAGTTAGCCCGTGGTTTGGAGGAGTTATTGGAGAAAAGTGAAGTGACAAAAACTAATTTTGATGACGTTTAGTGGTGTCTGATATATATATATAAATCTATATATAAGCGACTGTGCGGCATTATTTCGCAGGAAATGCTCTGCAACTATAGCTGAAGTATTTAAAGCAACCATTATACAAAAAAAAACAATTAAAACAGTCCGGTAGAAAACAAATATACAAACCACCTTTAAAAAATAGTAACGCTCTCTCAAACCCCGCCCCCTGCTGATAACTGGTCTTAAATGGGACATTTCCACGCCCATCTTCAGCTACCATTGGTAATGTTCAAGAGGTGATTTTTTTTTATATTGGTGTTGAGGGGAGGGTCTTACGGTAGCTCAAACAGGAAAGACTAGTAGCTTTGTTGTAAACCCAAATCTTGTCAGCAGGAGCGTTTCCACTGTAGTTCGGTACTGACCCCTGTTTTATGCTTAGTGGGACCTTGTAGTGAAAGCAGCATCTCTCCCGTGCAGCTAGTACTGTGTCTCTCAGGAGTGGAGTCTGTCCTTCGCGTATTAAGAGTGCAGACAAAGAACCTGCACCCACTATTGTTTTCTTCTTTTATTTCCTATGTGGCTGAATTTCCGTCTTCTGTGGTTATCATCTTGAAGAAAGTAAAGTGCCATATACTGAGGTGTATTTTGTGCAAGGGACGTGGATACTACTGATTGGTGAGTGATAAAAATCTTCTTATTTTTTTTTTACTTTGATGACAGCTGGTAGCAGCGCTTGTCCTTGTACAACTCCACGAGAAAGCCGGTGTGGATGAAAATAGCAAGCATGACGTAAGGATCAGCACTTCTTCCTAATGACTTAAAATTGTGTATATATATATATATATATATATATATATATATATATATATATATTCGTCGCACACATTTTTGATTGATTAAAGCATTATAGGAGGAGTTAATGAATTCAGGTGTAGATAGAGTTGTGCCTTTATGCTGCAATAATATCCTGTCTACGATTCTTGAGGGCAGTAACTGCTTTTAGTAGGGTTTTATGGTACATGGTTTCAAGAGTCAGTTTCTAAGCAATATGATTTGCTTTGCATAATGTTAAAAACTTCCCTCTGTGTTAACACTAGCGCCTTCTGTGGCGTTCTTTTTAAGTTGGGAGATTCAGACACCAGTTAGTCTGTCATGCATTTCAACTGTAGTAATCAGCACCTGTTTTTGTTAGCATTTTATGGAAGAGTTGAGAACTTAAGCAACTGAATTGTATTTCTCGGGGAAAAAATCTCACACTGAGGTGCTGTAGTGGAGGAAGGGAGGTACTCCAGAAGCAGATTGGTTTCTGCCCATGTGCAGGAAGTGAGTAATAGTGTATTGTAGGTGTCGTAACCGTGAGAAACTGTCAAATGCTTCATATGTTCAGTTGTTTTTGGCCCATTTTTCTGTCTCTCCGTTCATCACAAACTGATGTAGCTGGGTTAGCCAGACCTTTTTGAAACAACTTTTTTTCCAGATGAAATAATGTCTTTTCTTTAAATAAATAAATGTCCTTACCTGCTTATGTTTTCCTGTAAGTTGTGTAGTCCATAACCACAACTATAAAACGTACTCTGATCTTGATAAATATTATAAATTTAGTTAGGGTGATGGCATGCATCATTCCATACCTCTAAACTGTCCAGCTCTTTGCCTCACATTTTTGGTGTGTTCATCATAAAAATTGCGTTTTTTAACAAATCTGTAAGCACTGAAGTCACTAAATAAATGTTTGAGTTGAAGACTTCAGGCCCTTCATAAATTGTCTGCTAATGTAAAACCTGTTACTCTTATCAGATTTGTAAGTTGATAAGAGCAGAATTTGAAATATATGTCTGATGTTCAGCATTTGTCCCCTTGTTAATTTTGGCTTTGTCCAGATTAATCACACTAAGAAAGCGAGATGTATGCATTAGTATCATTGGTTTTGTATTATGAATCTTTAATGCTCTTTATAATGATAAGTGAGGCAGTTGGGAGCATGCAGTATAATTAACCAGGACATTATTAGTGTTTCTTTTCATCTCTTATTAAATGCCCATACTTAAGGTAATAGACTTCTTGGGATATAATTAAGGTGTAGAATAGGATTGTTAGATGATGGTAGGATTGTTAGATGATGGTAGTGTTTTGAAACTTGCTGTGATCTGTTGTGCTTGTTCTGTAATAACCTGTTGGTGGTTTACTTGTAGTTGCAGTGCTTTGTATGGCTAGTTAGGGTCTTCCTGAAATGTATGCATAGCTTGTTGCTGAAGTAAAATAAGTAAATGCATGCTATTTTTCTTTATTCACTGGGTGGATGGGTGACCCAGCAGTACACCATTTTCTGGCACAACCAGATGCATGCATAAAATGCCAACAGCAAATTTTAGATCTTCATTACCAACTGTTTGGTCATTTGGAATGTATGTTGTCATCTAGGCTGACTGGATTTGTTTATGACAGCAAGAGGTACATGCCCCTAAGACATTTTGGAACAAAACAATTACTGGTCATTGGAAGCTCTGTCTTATTTGTGACATCAGAATAAATACAGAAGAGGAGGAAGTGAAGGGGGAGAACGCTTTTTTTCTTGAAACATGTCATTTTGAAAGCCATGGTCATGTATATCTTGTATCTGTGTAAATTACTGGTCTTCTTATTCTTGTCAATGTTCTGTAGTCCCATAATGACATAAAAGGGGCTCATATCATATGGGACTGTAGCTATTGTATACATGCTTTATTTTTCTTCACATGTGGCAAAATTGGCAAATGTGAAGCTACCCTTCTGTAAGTAATGAGATTTCCTAGTTATTACTGCTAGTTATGAGGAGTACACCAGTATATATCAGTCGTGGTATAATTTTATTTGTTGTTGAGGTAACAGCAGTTTTTTGTATAAGCAGGTCAGAAAAGGAGGGGAACTTAATTTGCGTAGTAGATGTGCTCATTTTTTTGAGATGAGTACCTTTATGTAGTAAAGGCGGTCATTGTAGTGGTCTGTTGTAATCACTTTTTGCTTGCTTATAATAATACTTCTGCAGATTGGTCATCTTTAATTGATAATTAGTTTGATTACTGGTGATATGGTGTTGTAGGATCTTGAATTGCTTTTATACATTGCCTACTTTTATATTTTTTGTTAACATAATAGAAATTGTATTTTTTTTCAGTTTGGGCATGGTATTGGGCATTATATGCACTGATGCTTTCAATGGTGGGGAGTAAATTACTGTCGCAGTATTGTGCTCAGTTAGTAGAGTACGGTAGTACAAGAAGGAGCGGTCTTGTATAACTTGTAGTTAAGATGGTAGTATAGTGATCGAAGACCGAATGAAACGGGCCAAAAAAATCTGAGTGAGGGGAATGTGTTTTTTTTTTTTTTTTTTTTTTTCTCCTGGGTCTAGTGTAGCTTTAGAGTTCCCAGTTTACTAAATCAGAAGTTTAAGTCTTTATAGGTGGGGGGGAGGAAAAGTGCATTAACAAAGTTTAGTGTGTTAATACAATTCCAATCACTTCTACTTCAGCAGTGTATAACGTTAAGCAGGTCGGTCACCATCTGTTGCACAGACCTCCTTTCTTTTTCTGAAAAGAAGCCTGCTGTTTAAATCATTTGACCTAGACATGGCAAGTGAGCATTTTAAAATAATTAGTAGTATATGTATACTTTCAAACATTTTAGTGTAGCTATGGCCATTTTAACAACTATATCAAGACCTGTGTGGTGGTCACGTGGATGGGGCCAGTCTCAGTTGAGACCAGCTGTTGCAGGAAAGTGGGATTTTAGTACAAAAATATGACAGGGACAGGTTCATAATCCAGAGACTGCCCGTGCTATTGGAATAGATTTCCCATACATGTCAAGTGGAGCGCCTCACTGGCCCTCTTCAAGAAGTCTTGATGAGTGGATGGGAAATAGAAAATTCACCCCGGGATCACTCCAGTGGCTCTACTTGACAGAGGCACTGGGAATTAAGGTTGGGTGGCATGATGCCAGGGTAATCTATGGGCTAGGCTTGTAAAGGCTCCAGGGCCGTTGGCCTAGTACACACCTATGAACCTATGAAAAGTTCTGCAGTTTGCCTAATAGAATCCACAGAAAGGATGTGAGCTATGCGATGCTATCCTTGGAAGTAGGAAAGAGGAAGAAGACCTTTGTTATAATAATCACCAGCTTTAGGTTATAAAACAGTTGAAAGAGCAATAACTGAAGCCCAACTGAATGTTGGTGAGGGTGGATTGCCGGTACAGTTGACAAGAAAGAACAGCTGTCTTCCACTGTACAAGGCACTAGTGTCCTATGTTTGGCTGTAGTAGTGCTATATGGGGAAGGAGTAGGCTGGTGGAATAGACCTACAAAAATGGTGAGAATATTGGTGTGACTAAAATATGAGAAAAGAGTTTGAATGCTCGACTTATGTAAATTAGATGAAGCTGTGGTATTTATATCTGTGGGCAAATGAAATTGGGAAATTCAAGAGGGGAAGGCGGGGCCAAATTAATGAATGGTTTAAGAAAATCACATTCCACAAAGCTAATGGTTGGGACCAAGAATGCATTACTAGTAAGTGGCTGTGTGTGAACTGTTCTTGAGTCTCGAGGCTGACTGGCTCTGATTTAAAGTGAGGGAAGGATATCTGCATAGGCCCTCACTGCATGACACTTATGGTCTTCAATTATTTGGCAGCTTTGTATATCCTTGTGTGTTATGATGGCATTAACAATTTCCTATCGCGAAATTTTAATTTCTTTTGTATTTAGAAGGTATGTGTGCAGAAGTGTCTGTCAATATCAGCCATGCTTACTGAAACAATCTGCAATGCTTGTCCAAATGGGCAGATTAATCTAACTGTAAGTGACTTTACCACTAGTTTGTAGTTTCATCATCTTGTGGAAGTAACTTGGCACCGTTAATATTTGTTTACTTTTGATGACTAGTTAGATATGCTAGATGGTGTTCTGCCAGTTAGCAGGTGTGTGGCCCAGAATGTAGTTCGCAAAGCATCATGCATACACATCAGTGAAGCAGTCTGCAACAAAAAAACAGGCAGTAGTACAGTGGTAGCAGGAGTAAAATATGTGTAAAAAAAGTGGTAATAGCATTTGAAGTATAATTTTACACTAGGTCATATTTTCTAAAGAAAGATGTCAAAACTTTCAGATCCATAAGAACGTGAAAACAGAAATACTTCCACATCAGGGACTTTAATAACCAAAACTTTCAAGGCCACAGCACACAAAATGTACTGCCTGTAGAGTACTTTAAGAATATGAAGACGTTGAAGTGGTATTTTGCAGTTGTTGGTTGCTGACTGTGAAAGCTGACTTGCTTCGCTAGGAAATAAGCGCATGTATGGTGAACGTATCTTGTTAAACATTTTTTTTCTCACAAACCTTTTTCCTGTAGCTTTAGCCCTGTATTGTTGTGCTGCAGGTGTGGCATACAGATTCCAGAAATAAGTGCAGATAAGCTGGTCAGGAAAAGGTGCTGTGCCCTTAGGGTGCTGTGGCTTCCTGTAATTCCTTCACAACGTCTGTGTCACTTGAGTACTTTGCCACATATAACATTTGCATTTTCCTTCAGAAAGCTCAAAGCAGGCAAAAGTATTGGTGTTTATAAACTTTGTCAGAGCAAAGTGCTTTTGCCCGAGTCCCAACCTGGACTTTTGACTTTCCTTAGACAAACTGTAACATCCTTTTAATCCTCTGCACTTTATTGTATTTCACTTTTAGCTTTCCTGGTTTTTTTTTTTTTTTGATTTTACCTATTCCAACAATCATTCAACAACCTGAAAAAAAAATGCCTTTATCCAGGATTGGTTGAGCAGCAGTCATATTCTCTACAGTGCTTCCCTTTGCTAGCTGGCATACTTTTTTTTTTTTTGAAAGTTATCTTTTGGCCTGCTACTGGTGAGGAAACTTCCCCAGACCCTTTTCAGTGTGCACACCTGCAACACACTTGGTTTACCTGCATCATCGCAGCTCGCCCCCCCCCCCCCCCCCCAGCAACTGCAACATTGCCAGATAAAGCCACTGCTACGGTCCAGTTTCTCCCTACAGTTATTGCAAGCCAAGAATAACACTTTTTAATAAGTATACCTACCAGACAAGTCTGCATAGGTGACTGGATATTTACAGTTCTTGTTCTTAGCAGATGTGGTCCTTAACAGTTATGTTTTAAACATTGTGACTGTTTATTTACATTTCCTTTTACAGCACATTTGTTACTTTTACTAGTTATTTTTTTAAACCTTGTTTTGGCCGGCGTGCACACCTGCAAGGGCCCCCCCCAGGCAACTATACCTTTGTCTATTGCCACTGGGTGGCATAACTTAACAATATACTTGCTGTATCTTGTTCCAAATAGATGTGCCTCCACACTGTATACTTGTAAAGTAAGGCAAGTACCATTTACTTGGTGTATTTTGTCTCCCAGATAGATTTACCTTCCTTTGTATTACTTACACACCAAGGCCATAAAGTAGTGTTTCTGCAACTAACTGCTTACACTCCTGATTTCCTGCTTCTTCCTCTTCTTTGCTTACACTAACATTACAGCTCCAAGGCTTCCACTTTTTATGCTGATTGCTTTTCTTTGCAGTCTTCTGTGAGGGGACGGGCCAGATTTCTGGGAAGGTATGTCCCTCCTCCTCCTCTATGCACATAAACTAGTCTATATTAGTGGGTCTCCTTGAGCGGTGCCATTTTGAAACTTGTCTTTTGGCCTGCTTGTGGTGAGGAAGCTTCCCCAGACCCTTTTCAGTGTGACTGCATAAGTATACGTAAATTACACTAGTACAATACAGCCAAACAGACACATTTGAAGTAAACAGAAATGAGTGAAAAGATACATCTGGTGTACAAAGAAAAGAAACAAGTAAGCACAGGAACAACCCACAAAAATTTTGGGCAACAATTAACTCTATTCTGCAACCAGGTAAAACTACCCCAACCCCAGAAATAGATAACCAAGAAGACATCACCACTCAGTTTAATAAATACTTTATAGAAACCATCCGGATCATTACAAACAACCCAACCCTGTGACAACATCCCCACCCCTGCAAATCCACCCCCCCAACCCCAACTAACAATCTCCCAAAGTTCAGCTTCCACCCAGAACCAACCAAATCCATTGAAAAACTACTCCTCAAACTCAAACCAACGTCTCTGGCTGCAGATAAATTACCCTCTGAATACCTCCACCTGGCTGCAGAAGCCATATCATATCTTGTCTCTATCCTAATTAACAGATCCATCTCAGAGTATATAGTACCCAAGCTATGGAAAATGTCACATATCATCCCTCTACATAAACTGGGAACCTCCCTGGAACTCAATAACTACCACCCTATAACCATACTACCCCCTTTATCTAAAGTTCTAGAGAGGGTGCACAAGCAACTAATGGAATATCTCCTAGAAAATAATCTAATACTTCCAGAAACAACAGACTTCTTGTATCTGCCACCTTCCTTGACTTGTCCAAAGCATTTGATATGGTTAACCACAATAAACTCCTTCTTTCACTAGCAACTCTAAACCTTAGCACCCCTGCCATCTCCTGGATCAAAAACTACCTAGCGGGAAGGAAACAAGCTGTTAAGTGGCAAAACCAGCTCTCCCCCTCCCTACCAGTCTCCCTAGGAGTACCGCAAGGCTCCATCCTGGGGCCGCTTCTTTTTACCCTCTTTACCAAGCAGCTCCCAAGCAGTATTCCCAAAGCCTCAGTAGTGCAATATGCAGACGATACCACCATAATATGCGCAGCCAAATCAATTGACATCCTTCACTCCCTAACACAAGAATGCTTTCCCCTAGCAGAAACTTGGATTACAAACCAAAGGCTCATTCTGAACCCAAGTAAAACAAAGCTAGTACTCTCTAGCTACCACAGAGCCATACCTCCCACTGATTCATTCTTCATCTCCTCCTTTAACAAGACCACAATCACCCCCACAAATCATACCAAACTCTTAAGGGTTGAAATAGATAATCACTTTCAATTTGCCCTACATATTTCTATAACCATAAATAAAGTACATAAAACTAGGCCTACTGTATCGCAATAAAAAATTCCTCACTGACCACTCCAAAACTACAATAGCAAGGACTCGCCTACTTTGTCTCCCCAGTGCTTACAAATCTCCGCAAATCCTACCTAAACAAACTTGATAGCTGTTATTATGATAGTCAATTTCGCTACAACCTCTCCCATCAGAACACATTACTGTGAATGCCTAAATACTAAAACTCATTTGGCTAGAACTACCACTACTACATTAACTCAATCGACTATCACTAGCCCACAAAATAATACATAACTCTGAAAACACCCCAGTCCTACACAAAATTTTGCAACCCTATACAACCGCCAGGCCGTTGAGGTCTAGCACACAAAACCTCCTCAAAGTAACCAAATATAACAATGAAGCTTGTAAGTCGCTGTCTACAGACACTGTATAGCAAAAACCTGGAACTCCCTTCCTGCCCACGTAACTGACAACAAATCCCCATCACAGTTCAAGAAACTTGTTAAAACTCACTTTTTGAATAATCAACTGTGCTCCTGTATCCCCCCCCCCCCGGCTAATGTCTCATTAGAACACTTCACCTAACTTTATCATAGTACTGTACCCACTTAGGACTGTTAAACTACTGCTTATCCAATCTCTCCAGGAGTTGGGGAAAACTACCCCAGCAATGTTGAGCTCTCCATAAGCAACTAAAACCAGGAGAAGACCTATTGTAAATCAATTTGTTATCCTTCTCAACTATAGTGAGCATCATCTGCTCTCTTGGAGCCTTATTCTATGTCTCTCTGCTTTTACTCTGATAGTAAATCTATCACAGGAGTCCTAAACTTAGGAATAACTTCTAAAATGTAATATTATGTTGTAGAGAACGAATGTATCCTATCTGTTGGTTAATATGTATGTCAAAGTCTCTTCTATGGAAATTGTATGTCAGAAATCTGTCCTTAAAACTATGTTTTGTAAAAATAATTTTCTCTTGGAGCTTTTCTCCCCGGGCCTCCATTGAAAATGGACTTGTAATCCTGTTGGACTCTCCCGGTCAACAAAAGTAAATAAAAAAAAAAAATAAATACTTAATAGATCTTCATAGTGTTCTAGCAGATTAAAGTGGTCACAGTGTTAACTGTGTGTTTTTTGGCATTGCATGTTGGAGTTCCAGAACCCGCTCAATGACAAATTCAAGTTGCCTCCTAAAAACATGGGCAGGGAGTGAGTGAGTTGGTAATAAATGACCTGTAGGAGGTGTGTAAACAGAAGTGTTTATTTCTTTCCTGAGGATCTGTGGGGATTACTTGGGAGCACACTGTCTATGGCTGTTTTTAGCTCTAAGTATTCTGTGATTGGATGTCCTTGTCTACAGCCATCTTTCTAATGTGTTCCTAATAATAATGCTTTGAGTATAGGTGTGCTGTTTTACCCCACTCACGTGGAGCACGTTATGTTGCTGTGGTGGTGCAGTAACTTGTATAGTGTTCTGAGTTCCTTCAGAAGTGTTGACCACAAACTGTACTTATTTAGAGGGATACCTGCTTAGAGTTTTAATTGACAAGTCCAAGGCAATTTATGTTGTAATTCATAGCCGATGAAACTTCTACTCTAGAAGAAGTGTGTGTCTGCTGTCATTTGAATATTAACTTTAAAAAAAGGGGGGGGTGGAAACAAACTTTTAGAAGGGGTAAATAAATGAGGTGGGGGAGTTTGTTTTGTTTTCTGTTTGATCTTTAAAATGCAGTAGAATGAACAGAATGCTTGAACCTACAAAACGCCCCAAAAGGGGAAGAGAGTAGTTTTAGAAGCCAGTTCTGGTTTATGTATGTAAAGTGTGTGTGTCTTAATGCCTGTGATAAAATCCCCACACCCGCTCTGTTTACAGTACTCGTACCATCTGAATGGTTGGAAGGCTTTTCTTGTAAAATTTTCCATTCATTTCACTAGTAACTAATACTCAGCTGTCAAAGTTGACCTGCTTTTGATTTTCTTCAGTTACTGTCCTGTTTTCACTTAAGCAGTAGATAGCATTGCAAAATATTTAATATGTAAGGGGGGTTTAAAAATTCGATTAAGACTTTTGCATATTGAGAGATTAAGGTTTCTTTTTCTGTTTTAATTTTGAGGTGTTTGTAGATGCATTTAATTTTTGAAGTTCTAATTAACACTTGTAGACACGCTAGGGCATTTATAGATGTCAAGGGATGTAACGAGAAAACCGGTGTTCTCATGTCTTTTTGCCACATGATAATGTGGGGTGTATGTTGAATGGGGAGATCTGGTTATAGTTATTCCCTGAAATAAAGAAAAAAAGTGATGGCATATATATATATATATATATATATATTTTATACATCTACCTGCATAATTTTTTCTGCCTTAACAGTTTTAAGGTTAATCTCCCATATAATGATAGATCCCTGAAATAAGGAAAACCATCTTGCTTTAAACCCTAAGAGCTGTTTCTGTTGCCTCCTCATCTACCCACTTTTGTTTTAAGCCATGTAAAAATGAGCCCCATGTCAAGCTTACAGATGACTGAAAGGAGGAAAAAAATGAGACTAGACATACCATGCAGTTCTGGGTGTGACAAAGCACAACAAATATATGTTGTATGGTGTTTAGACTAAAGTTCAGTAATTAGATTAGCAGTTTAGAATGTCCTCCCTTCATTGTGGCTGACTGTTCATAGTTTGAAAGCTGATATTAAAGCTTGCATTATGACATCAATCTTAACACAGCTGGTCTATTTTGTCTTTTTAAAAGCTGAATTAGTGCCAACAAAGACTTTTTTGAGGTGTAGGCAACACTGAAAATGTCTGCCTATATGTTTGGTCCTTTTTTTCAACTAGCAGTTGTAATGCATATCTTTTTCTGTAGTCTGCAGTGTCCTAAGCAATTCAAACAACAGAGCTAATGTTTGATTTCGTCTGCTTTCATTGATCTATAGAGTTACTTGAACTGCTGTGTGGTTGTTATAATAAATGACTTCGGTGACAAATGGCCAGTAATTGTTTTACATATACTGTGCATGTTTATAATATAGGAATGGTTGTACTAATGTATAACAAGCCATTTAGTTTAGGCTTAGGTTTCTTTTTTACCGTTGTAGCATTTAAGCTTTTATTGTATTATCTCCCAGTATCCCTGCCTCTGTCAGTTTATTATCTCCAGGTTTCCCTTAGCCCCAGGTTAGAGCACTGTCTTCCAGTGCCCCCTGCCCTTGCTGTGCCCCTATCACTGCATTATCCCCTGGTGCCCTTCTGTAGCAGTATAACTTGGAATTGACTTTGAATATACATTGTACAAGAATGTCTGAAGTTGTTCAAGTTTATGTGTTGCACATTTTGAGAATCCTTTAACTGTGGAAGCTTTCATTCTGTACCAAGGAAGTATGGCATGTTGTATACCACTAGTTAAGTGTCTCTCGGTAGAAGTACTTCCTGTCTGTCCACAGGAAGTAGTACTGAATAGAATGCATAAAACAAAATGTTCTGGACCTGGTCTTTACTATTGCCTCTGTCTGTTGCACACCTGTTGTCTCTCCCTCTCCAGTTAATGCAGATTGTAAACTTGTGACATGTACCACTTGCTCTGCCATAACCCCTGTAACCATCTCTGTATTTAAGGATTTCAGAAGAGTAAGCCGCCTGCAGTTTTACAATGAACTCTCTAAATTTACCTATAGCATCCCTACCACTGACCCCAGCACAGTGGTCAACTTCACTAGGGAATTATATGCCCTTATGAACAAATGCAGTGAAAAAGTAGTGTCTAATAGAGTCTGATACAATGGAAAGTGTACAAAATAAACCACAAATGACCAACTGACTTAAATAGACTTTAAGGGGGTGGCGGAGATGACCTCCTTAAACTCTGCAGAATGAGGACTGTATAAAAATGTCATCATGAAACAGAAAATTGTAAGAGCAAGTAAAGCAAACCAAAAACAGAGATTAGCTTCTGAAGTGAAGGGTAACTACAAGTGTTTTTTGGCTGTGTTAGAAAGTTTGGCCCTGGCATAGACCTTTGAAATTATAGACAGTCAGTTTGACAAATCTGATCTGTGAAGCTATGGAGTCTATTGTAATTAATCCTGATATCAAGAGTCTGTTTTAGACTGGCCCACAGCAATTTGGCAATGTCATGCCTGTTGCATCTTGACTACTTTTATATGGTCATGCTGTTCGTATAGCTTATCTTAATCTGCCAAAGAATTCGGTATCGTACTCCTTGGTGGAATAGTAAGGAAAATAGTGCCTTAAACTTCGACCCCTGTATGGTAAGATGGTGGGCCAGCTGTCTGATGCACAGAACCCATGTAGTTCGGGCAGGAGCGGCCTTAGGTCAACTGGCGCCCTAGGCAAAAGGGCTCCACGGCGACCCCCACCACACCACCCAGTGCCCCCATCCTGATCTACCTACATCAAATAAATACTGGAAAAGCTCCCCTGCTAGTGTGGCGCCCTAGGCGGTCACCTAGTTGGCCTATGCCTAAGGCCGGCTATGAGTTCGGGTGACACGTACTTCATATAGTACTGAAGTAATCAGTGGAGATCCCTGGGGGGGTCTGTACTGGGTCTTGTCCTTTTCAGCATCTACTTCTACAATCTTAAAAGCACCTGTAGGTAACCAAATTTACAGATGACCGTAAACCAGGTGCAAATTGTCAAACTAAACCCCCTCAGATTTCTGTGCCATTCTGAAAGGGCTTACCTTTGTTAATATCTGTTGTATGGATAACGGACTTAAACTGAATGATAGAAAGTTTAAGTAGTAGTGTTTCTTATGGAAACCAAACATTACCTGCAACATTCAGTATTGATAACACACCTTTACTGAATGAAAAGATAGTCTGGGACCTGGACACCCTCTTTTTTGATCATCTCATGGCAACTGTAGTCAGGAAATCTTTTTTTGTGGCTCAACTAAATAGCCACAGGTATTCATCCAGATCCACAGATGTTATTATTGTACTATATTTAGCACTGATCAGACCCATAATGGAGTACAGTACCCCTTTTATGTGTAGCTCACTTGTCAACGAGCTCAAAAAGGCTCCGAAGTTCCTAACTATAAAAAGATCTCTGCTCTCAAAAACCCTTATCTTGAGAGACAAAAAGCCCTGCCCAAGTCTTATAGGCACCTGGGGATGTGATCTGTGCCTGCCTTACCACACCATTAAAAACGGTGTTCCTTCACCTTCTGTATCAAAATAAGTTGAACAGTTTAGCTAACACTAGAACCAGAGACCTGGAGCCTTCATCAGCAGTTAAAACAGAACCCAGTGGAGTGAGAGATTAATCATCCAGTGTCTCTCTCTCTGCTTTGGATGGGGTGGGGGGGGGACTTCTCAGTTTGAGCAATGCAGTTCAGTATCTTTATTCAGACTTATCCTGGACAAAAGGATGGGTGATCTTAAATCTGCCCCAGCACTAATAGTTTTAGCCTCCTTTCTAAAGAAGGGAGAAGCCAGAGAGTGGGAATTGGCCTGGCATGCATGGTCATTAGAGTAAAACAGTCTTGAAACACATGAGTATAGCTGAGTTGATAAGCTCCTTGAGGTAATCCACTTAGTGTATACTAACCGCATACAATGGGATGCGCTTGTGATATGGATGTGTTTTGGTGCATCCTAGTTGTTTGGACATGAACCTGGATAGTGAGCAAGCCAGCACAGAAACGATGAAAAATGGCCTAAGCTAATCTAGAATTTTCTGAATATCTGTCTGATGTGGTGGCGTTCAGTTGTACTTACCTGCACAGGTTCACAGGTAATAATTTTGACAAGCACAGTGTTTTCTTCATTTTCTTGAGCAGCAGGGTTAGAAAATAATAATTTGATACCATAGTCTACAAATCAAGTTTTACTCCAAGTACAGAAGTAAAATAGAAAACGTGGTGTTTGCAGCAAGTTTCATTCATTTTAAAAAGCCGAAGTAAAGATAATATATTGAATTTTTTGTGCATAGCTTGAGCATTTAGGTTATTTTATGGGGCACAACCGTTATTGTATGAGAATGCATTTGTATGTTTTGATGATCATAGCCTAGTACCAACCTATGAAGCTATCAGCCCTAGGGCCTGTACAACCCTAGCCATAACAATTCCCTGGATATTTTTTCCCACAATATTTACTTCCCTGGACCTCTGTCTAGCAGGGCAACTGACATGATCCCCGGGGTGAATTTCCTATCTCCCATCCAGTCGTCAAGGTTCCTTTTGAAGAGGGCCAAGGAGGTGCTCTGCTTGACATGTATTGGCAGTCTATTCCAGAGTCTGGGCAGTGTCTGGGTAAGAAACCTATCCCTCCAGCATGTTTTGTTCATGTTAACTTAAGGTGGGGGGTTTCTCTTTGCTACCACATAAGCAGATATAACATTTGCATGATGTGCATAGCAGGGTCAAATTAGTTACAGAGCATAATAAAATAAGTTACAGCCTGAACATGCAGGCTAACATTATAATTGTAGACTGGAAAACGTGAATTTTATGAATTCTGTAGCTTGTTTGTGATTAATCAATGATCAGCTGTTGTATTTAAGTTAGAAATAATTTATTTAATTTGTATATTGCTTGTATTTGTTCACTGGCATTGCCTGACTAGGCCTTGCAAGACTCCTTTTCGGTGAAGGCCCGGGGAGAAAATCTTAAACAGAATTTTTTTGCAGTACATCATAGTGGCGCTAGTATGACAAGCAAAAAAAATCTGTTGGCTAAAATATTGCACAATTACATAGACGTATAAAAAAACATCTTGCACTTGTATAACTCACATGTATAACATTATGCTTTGAATGCAGCTAGATTGTAAATACAAGAAACACATGCAGGTTAATATCAGAGTAATTAATCTGTAGAAAGAAATAATGGTAAAGAGCAAGCATGCTGAGCACAACAAAGCAAAGCACAGTGATCCTAAGAAAGGAAAGCACCAAGGATGACAAGCAGAGGGCGGGATAAGCAGAGTATGTGAATCCTAGTGTCAGCTTTGTGTTAGGATGTGGTAGATGGTGGGTAAGGTACGAGAGAAGTACATCTGGTAGGAGAAGTATAGCTGGTAGAATAGTGTAGGAAAGTTCCTCATGTACAAACCTGTAATATTTTCTGCACCTTTTGCACCTCTTTATAATAAGATTGGATGCTAAACTGAGTTTATTCACCTAATGTTTAGAGTTCATATAGTCTGCCTGTATTTTCTTACTTATAGGTTCATAGGTGTGTACTAGGCTAATGACCCTGGGGCCTTTACAAGCCTAGCCCATAGAAGTGCCCTGGCACTGTGCCACCTGTTGGTTCCCAGTGCCTTTATCAAGTAGAGCCACTGGAATGCTCCCCGGGGTGAACTTTCTATTATCCATCCACTCATCAAGATTTAGCTTGAAGAGGGCTAGTGAGGTGCTCTGCTTGACATGTGTGGAAAGTGTATTCCAGAGCATGGGTAGTCCCTGGGTTATGAACCTGTCTGTTATGAACCTGTCCCTCCAGCATGTTTTGTTGATTGTGGTAATAACATTGAGGTCTCTGGAGCACGTGATGCGGAGGGATTGGGGGTTTTTTAGATGTAGCATTTCTAACAGAGCTGGGTCAGACATGGCTTTGTAAGTCAAGCAGAGATTGCCTCTTGATAGACAATATGAGACAGAAAATAGCTGGAGTTTTTTGAGTCTGTCCATGTAGGACCTGTGTTTAAGGTCTAGGATCCTCTTTGTGAGGTACTTTTGTGGCCTCTCCAACTGTTGCAGGTGTCTAGTGAGGTACACACCAAATTGGGGATTATACTCTGGTCTAATGAGGGAAGAGTAGAGAGAAATGATGACCTCTTCCTGGCTGCAAAACCCTTGGCAATGAGATGTGCCACATGGGACGTTTTGACCACAGTGACAATGTGGTGGTCGAAGGAGAGGTTGCTGTCAACCTGTGTCCCCAGATCTCTTATAACGCCTTCAGTATTCAGTGAGTTACCATCTATGTGGTAATTGGTGGGAACTGAGTTTTTCCCAAAGGGGATGACTACGCATTTTTTGGCATTACGCTTAAGGCCATGGTTTTGATACCAGTCATTGGTCTCAGTGAGGCCTTTCTGTAGGATGTCTGCATCACTTGGGGAGCTAATAATGGCTCCCAGCTTGCAGTCATCTGCAAATTTGGTCAGCCAGAGTCCCTCCGTATTGGCCTGGACTTCTGAGAAGTAGGTGCCACACAGGAGAGGACCCAGGACTGATCCCTGTGGACTCCACTCGTGACTGTTTGGCAGTGTGACTTGGAGTCTGCTACTTTCACACTGTGGGTTCTATCTGTGAGCCAATTTGCAACCCACCTAACGATATAGGGGTTGATGTCTAGTTTGCCGAGTTTATCAATAATTCCTGAGTGAGGAATGGTATCAAAGGCCTTGGCCATATCGAGGTAGGCTGTATGAATTGCCTTATTTTCATCCACTGCTCTGGTGATTGACTCAAAGAAGTCAACCAGGTTGAGCAGGCATGATCTACCTTTCACAAAACCAAACCGCATGGGATCTAGAGTTTGGAGATTTTTTATATCCTTGTTAATTAGGTCCATGATGATGTGCTCCATAGCCTTGCATGTCAGACTCCTCAAGCTAATGGGGCAATCATTTCCAGGGTCTGTAGTCGTTCGTCCTGTATGGAGAGGGATGACTAGCAGTGTGTCATTTGGTAGGGACAAAGCCTGAGGTGAGGCTGTGAGTGAACAGAGCACACAGATGTGGTTCCATTTCACTTTGTAATTCATGTAGAACACAGCCAGGGATATTGTCTGGTCCCATGGAAGCTGTATTCTTGGCCTTAGACAATACAGCTGTAACCTGTGCTGCAGTAATGTTGGGTGTCTGGCATTTTTCCGGTATTGAGATTCCTCTTTTAGGGGGGAGAGAGGGGTAAAGTTGGGACTGAATCTCTCCGCCAGTATGTTGGCAATATCTGTTGGCTCAGTATAGGAGGTACCATTGTGCAGTAACTCGGAGCAAATCTGGGTATTGCCGTGGAGGTTCTTGATATAACTATAGAAGGCTTTGTGGTTGTTTTTAGTGTCTGCCGCAGTTCTGCCTTCATAGCTGGCTTTGGAGGTTTTGATGAGGGATCTCAACTTTTTGTTGAGGCTAATAAGGGAATTTTTCCAGTCTTGGGACTTAACCTTTTTCTGCAACAGTTTCTTCCTTCTGTTGTAAAGTTTATTAATGGCAGGTGACAACCAGACTGGCTTCCTTTTTTTTGGAAGAGAGCATCTTGGTTCTGTTGGGTATGGCTAGTTCCATGCATTTATGTACGTGTTTGTACAGTGCATTGGAATATGATCGGAATATGATCTGGCAGTCATGCATCTATTTTCCATTGGCATGTGTGCCGTGAACTTGGCCACCTGGAGAAGTTTTTTCATGGTGGATACCTTTTCGGGATGTGTGGGTGAGATGTGGATTTCCATGGTGATTAGTTTGTGGTCAGATCTAACCAGGGAGGAATTGACTATTGGTGTAGAGCAACAGTTGCCCATGTTAGTAATAATCAGGTCAAGGATGTTGCTTCCTGTAGTGGGGGTAAGAATGAGCTGGTCCAGGGCATTGGAATTGATGAATTCCAGAAAGCATTGGGCCAGTGCAGTGGTGCAGGAGTAGTTTTCCCAGCTGATGGAGGGGTCGTTGAAGTCTCCTAGTATGAGAGTGTTGGGTTGGATCTTAAGTTTCCAGGGTGCATAGGAATGTGGAGTGAGAGTCTTGGCACATAGTTTGGGATCTATAGCAGGCTACTACCTGAATCGCTGTCTTACCCAATGTTGGTTGTACTTGTAGTATCTCAGATGCGTTATGCTGGGCTACTAGTCTTGAGGCGTGCATATCCTTTATGAATATGGAGACACCACCGCCTTTGGAGCTTCGGTTCATGTTCTGGGGCCAAAAGGTTTGGAATGAGTTATAGCCTGGTAGTGCAGGTGTGCTTTCTGCTGCTTTAAAACAGGTATTCGTTACAGCACAAATGTCGATGTTCTCCATTTTTTGTTTGTAGACAAATTATGATACAGTAAATTTTAAATTACAATTCAAAATAAAAGAAAATAGTTAATAACTATAACAATATGTACAATATTTACAGGTGGTCCAATGAAAAGGATTAACCAATAAGGCGATGTTCTCCATTTTGAAGAGTGCTTCGAGCGAGTGCATCTTGAGATTTAGATTCTAGTGTTGAGCAGCATGACCCTCAGATTTTATTTATTTTATAGATGTTATGGTGGTAATTTGGTCTTTGGAACACTGCCTAAAAAGGCACTGTATAGGGGTGGCAAGAGCCTTAGCCAGTACCCGGAAACCCAGGGTGGCAAAGCATCGAGATCTGTCAATCATCATCCCAAGCAGACAGATACTGGATCCTCTTAGAATGACACAAGAAACTTGGCCAATTGTTGAAGTCAATCATTTTTTGTTTGTACTGTGGTATCATTCTGGGCGATGGTAGGATGCTGCTCAGGGCTAGGGTCATACCTGCCTGGGCCACATAATCCAAGAGCTCCACCATATCTCTTTTCATGTAGTCCAGGGAGGTGCGTCTCAGGTCATTCACACTCATGTGGACAACAACAGAGTCATACTTGTGGAGTGACCTGAGTGCATGTGTTGTGTGTCTGATTCTTGCACCTGATAGACAGCTGACTGTTACCTTCTCCTTATTCAACCTAGTGAGTGGGACTTCAGTGTGCCTCACTATTGAGTCACCTATGATTATTGTATTGGGCAAGCTGTTTTGCCTTTGGGACTTAGGTTGAGCCACTGTGTAGGTGAGCTGTTTGTCTTGTGGTTTGTGCTGTGTTGTGGTGGACTGCGTTTCTGCCTTTGAGGTTTCTGTTTGGGTAGATTTCTGTTGAGAGCCTCTGCGAAGGTGGATGCGTGGTTTGTGTTTTTATGTGAGGGCTGTGATGGTAGGTGTTCTGGAGGGCTGTGTGTTCCATGTGGTGTGGTGTGGTGTAGTGCAGGTGTTTACCTTCTCTTGACCAGCTATTCCGGTCTTGGCCGGAGAGTATATGGCTTCCAGTTTGGAGATATAGGTGCATCTCTCAAGTGTGAGTGTTGGGAGATAAGAGGAGAGGGTTGTCTGTGTACATGAGGCAGTTGCTACACTGCCTCTGAATGCCCAAGTTCACCAGGTTAATAGGAGAAAGCATGGGAAACTGACCTTTAGATATGCCAGGAGGGATGGTCATCATTACTAAGTACTGGAGCCATTTCCTTATAGGACGTCTAGTGCTGATAGCACTTGTCTGCTACAATAATTGCTACAAAAAGCCTAATGAAGTGCTGGCAAATAAGCTAAGTAAAGTGCAAGAGAGAAGAGAAAGTTGAAAGGGATAAAAAAAAAATGCTCATACAGCCAATAAAACTACAATTTCAGAGCTGGAAACCACTCCTCTTGTGGTAGACTACCTAGTGCTTACCACTCCCACTGATAAACTGGAAGGCTTCCCTCTAACTCAGAAGGATCTGTGGAGCACAGAAACTTACAAAACAGTCTTGGATACTACAAATCTGTGTCTAGACTACTCTAGCACCAGGAAAGGTGGAAACAAGCCCAGAACTAACTTAGACTAGCACTTGTAATATGAAAAAATGCAGAAAAATGCATTTAAAGAGTAGCGAAATTCAGTAGATAGCAATGAAAGAGTTAGTCAGTAGATAGTGTTGTTATTTGTGAGCTATTCTTTCAAAGCAAACAGACAGCACTAATAAAGTAGGTTCACAGGCAAGTATTAGGCAATTGGTTTGCAGACTATTTCAAGCCTAGCCAAAAAGCCCTATTGAAAATTTCCATCTAACCTCAAAAAATGCTAAACAAGCTAGATCAGGAGAGAATTTGATGCTGCATATTCAGTTATCTAGGTTTACCTTAAAGATGGCAGGGGGGCTAATCTGCTTGATATGTAGTGGAAGTGTGTTCCAGAGGTGAGGGATACATTGGGATACGAGTCTGTTACACCAACATATCTTATCTGCTGATGAAGGTATAGTTTCTTTGATGGAGTATTAGATGTACCATTAGATCTGTGAAAGAATAGGAGATCAGGTAGGTTGGATCTTTCATAGCAAGAAAGGCTAGATTTAGATTTCAGTGGAGGAGTCCGTAAGAAACTGAGTATAGAAAAAAGGCTGCCAGTCTGTTCTGATTGAGTTTTGAGGCCACTGATCTTTTTAGTTAGGAGTCTCTGAGGTCTCTCAGGCTGTGTGGTTATTTTTAAATAAATACATGCCAAAATGTGCATTATATTCAGTAATGGGTCTGATTAAGTAAAGGAGATGCCTTTGGAAATTAGATGGGCTAGATGAAAGGTTTTCCAAATTACTGTGAAAATGTGATTGTCAAATGATAAGGAATTATTAACAGTACCCAGATCCCTTAAATAGTGTCTTGATTGGAGGGGTGCATCTCTTATACAGGAAGTGATAACATTTTGTTTACCAAAGTAAACTATGCTACATTTTTTACATTTAATTTGAGACTGTTGTCCTTGCACCAGTTATTAAGATGGTCTAAGCCGTGTTGGAACAATCATGAGTCAGTTGAAGATCGAATAACAATTTATAGTCATCTGCAGTTTGTGATGCAGGTAACAGCTATTTGTACTTTTCTGTTTGAATTCTGTGTGCGCCTCTTTTCCATGTATTTATTGAATCAAGCCCAGAAACATTGAGAGAACAGCTGTCGTCATTGTGTTGGACTCCAGGCATTCAAAACAACATTGTTTTTCTAAAAGGGAGGAAAAAGCATTTATTTCAACTATGGACTGTGTATTTGAGTTGTACTTTATCCATCTGCCTGTTCATTTATTTTCACATTTTGTGCAACTTTATTCTGTTTTTTTTTTTTTTAACAAAAAATATTGATTGTCTCTGATTTCAACCTAGTGCCACATAGTGTTGTAGTTTGATTTGCAGTATTGGAAGTATTGTGTTTTAATGCAGGTTCTGAGCTCGAAACAGCTTTAATAAGCAACTGTTGTACAATTTCTGCATTTTTTACCTCTTTATAATAGTGCCAGTACTTACACACACTGGATGTTCTGGTGCCATAGTCTTATAATGGGAATTTTGTGATTTACTGCAGGTTCTGTGCTCCATAAAGCCTTTATAAATATTATTTCACATTCCCTGCTTTATGTACCCTCTTCCAGCCAAAAAGTAATTGTACTTGCATAAATCTGCCTGGTCTGATCCCATAGCCTTGTAAGTGTAATTCACCATAGTGAGAGTATTGTGATTTTTGCTGCAGGACCTGTGCTGCATTACAGCTGATTGTCATCTACTGTATACTTGGGGAAATATTATTTTTTGCCTTCTAGTGCTAGTTTAGGCCACATTTTACTATTCTGAAACAACTGTTACTAATGTCCCATTCTTTGTTCCATTGGTTCTGCCTTGCCTGCCTTCTGTTTGATACTATAGCTATTACAAGACCCGTGTTACAGAGCTGCATTGGCTGAAGTGTTTTGGTGTTTTGAAATTGGCTTTGTTCTCCAAGTTCATCTCTTACAGTCTACTCTGTGCTGCGCTCAGTGCATAGTCACTGTAGGTCTCTCTTGACATTGGGTAGTGTGCAAAGGCTTTTTATATAGGAAGTCTTGTTTAATCACCCCTTTACAAGTAGTTATCTCAGACTCCTATCCAGGCATCAGCACCCCAGTCTCTTTATCCAGCCAAACTACTTGCCAGCCTAAAACAATCCCCCATTTCTCCGAAACTGCCAAATGCAAACCTTAGAAAAAGTACTCCCCTGCAATTTTTCTAGCCAGCCTGGTTAAAATGAGTACGTTGAGACAGAGTAAGAATTGTCTCATGCTGTCTGACTACCTGCTACTCAAACACCACAATGCAATGTGCGATTGATGTATTTATTTAATGTTACTGGAGGCTAAAGGCTCACACACTGTCACCACAAAGGCAAGGATCATCATCCAGCGTGCAAAGCATGCCTGTCCACGACTTATAAAACACTCTCATATGCTGAGGTTCTAAAGCTTAGTCTGCAAAAAAACTCAAGGACCTCTAAAATATAACAAGGACATTAAGCACCCTCAGCCAAAGCCTACCACCTAATGTGGTAACCAATGTCACACTGCCTTGGATACTGTGCGCATAAGGCAAGCATTCACACAAACTAATATTCTAGTCATAAATGATTCCATAGTGAGACACACATGTACCAATCACCAGGCAGAGTAAGGAAGAAGTGATGGTCATTTGCTTGTCTGGTGCTAAGATTCACCAGCTCACACAGGCACTCAAGTCCTTAAACAGCAAATACCATTATCACTGTCATAGTGCATGTGGGTGCTAACAAGTTGAGGCACACCTCTTTGGACTACGGAAGTGAGACCTGATAGAGCTATTGGTCTATGAGAACATCTTGGCATGGAGCAGCATTCTACCTTCTCCAAGGATAACACATAATTTATGAGCAAAAGATAATTCACTTCAATTATTGGCTTTACCTTTGGTGTCATTCAAGGTTACAATCTGTCTGCCGAGGAAGACATGATGAACAGATCATACTGCAGCAACAGGAGTGGTATGCACCTGTCCCCTCTTGGCTTTCATGTATTGGCTAAAACATTATCTATTCCCATTGCACCTTTTTTTTTAGGTAATGCCAACTGAATCAAGCTACCTATGTAGCAAAACAAGCTAAGGAAAACTTAAAGGTGCTGTTGATCAATTCTAGGAGCCTAAGCAAAAATCTCCACTCTCTGCAAGACCACCTCAGATTAGAGAGCATAGATGTGTGTAGTGATTGAGACATGTTCATATTGGTAGAGAACAGTCTGACCGTGCAGGGCTGTAACAATTTCCATATTGTTAGACTAGCTGCTATGCAAATAAGAGAAGAAAGGTGGAGGTGTCTCACTCCTCATCCAGAAAAGACTCTCATTAAGGCTTGTAAAGGAGCATGACCCCCCCCCCCCCCGAGACCTTTCATGTCCAACTTACCATTGACAAAGTTCCTTACCATATCCTGGTGAAGTACATGATGCCCTCTGTGACCCAGAAATCTCATAGTGCCTCCCTAAAAGAACTAGAGTTGCTTAGCATTAATCAAAATACCATATACCTGAGTAAATTCAACAATTCATCTACAGACTGGGAAACATATACCAGTAGTATGCAAGCCCAGAGATCTGTGGACTTAAACTACAAATGCCATGGAACAACTATTTGTAGTCCCCACCAGGAGAAACATCCTCATCCTCACTACTATGGATGAATCCTGCTCCAGTCTTGATACAAACATCTTCATTCATCAGGTCTGTACATAAAGCGGTTTCTGTTTTATAATAAAGATGAAAGAAACGAGTCCCACCCAGGTCCAGGTACTTTCAAAAACTTCAAGACTAACTTTCAAAAACTTCAAGACTAAATTCCTACTTCTGAGTAATTTCTTGGCTTGATTGAAATCGTCCCCAATCCAGAAGGCTCTGCTGTTTATGTGAAAACATACTCTGCCAAATTTTACCTACATGTACACAATTTCATAGAAGCAGCCATACCAAGAAGAAAGAAGTGTGGACCAAACCTAAAAACAAACCACCCTGGTGGAATCGCAGCATAAATAAAGTTTATAATAAAAGTAGGAAAATAATAGCCAAAATGCAACTCCCAGCAAAATAAGAATCTAATCATCAACTCGGGAACATAATAAAAACTACCAAGGCCAAATTTGAGAGAGAAAACTGGCCTCACAGGCCAAGGATAACCACAGGACCTTCAGCTGTGTCTGCAACCTTAAGGGCAATGCATAGCAGTGTGCTGAGTTAATTGTAAATGGCACCACCTATATGGAAGCTGCAGATATAGCAAACCTGCTAGCTGACAAATTCAGCTCTGACTTCACCCTCACCCTGGTAATCACGCAAGAAATATCAGGAAACCATACAACCCCAACTATCACGCAGGTCCAAGTCCTGGGACAGCTCTCAAAGGCCAAAAACATGACTTCTGTGGGCTCTGACAATATTCCAAGATGCATTTTAAATAGCACAAAACATGATATTTCTGTTATAATAACACCTTTCAATGTCTGCTTCCAAACTGACTCCATGCCAAGTGAAAGAAAGATGGCAACATTCATACCCCTTTACTACAGAGTGTCATTAACTTACCCAGGCAATTACTGTCCCATACGTCTGACCAGACTCGTATTTAAAGCTATGGGAAGACTTGTCATGGAACTAATCAGTAAGGACACTGGAAACATCAAC
Source organism: Protopterus annectens (assembly GCF_019279795.1). NCBI lineage: Eukaryota > Metazoa > Chordata > Ceratodontiformes > Protopteridae > Protopterus > Protopterus annectens. The sequence goes on along the minus strand of NC_056745.1, from coordinate 263,732,069 downwards.
GCTGGACCTGTTACCGGTTGGTTTTGTCAAGGGCAGGTCATGTTTCCTCAACATAGTGGGCTTTTTTGAAAAGGTCACCAAAGTGATAGATGAAGGGAAGGCATTGCCTACCTTGACCTGTCCAAGACTTTTGCCAATACGCCCCACTCGGGCATTGTGGATTTGCTTCTCAGACTAGGAGTAAACCCCAGTGTCACTGGATTGATGGAGACTGGCTTATAGAGGGGCAACAAGAAGTCAGGAAAGGGCTTGTCACCTCCGTAAAAAGCCCTGTTACGAATGTGGTCTTGCAGGGATTTTTTCAGGGGCCACTGTTATTTGGCATTCACTTCTCAGAATTGAAGGCAAACATGAAGGTTCTATGGTTGACCAAGTCCATGGCTGCAAGCTGGGAACAGTCATTAAATCCCTCCCAAATTTGGTGATCCTGCAAGAGGGCTTGTTCCAAACAAATAACTGTTGTCAGAGTCATGGACTAAAAGTAAATAAGTGTGTTATTGTGTCCTGCAGAAAATCGGCTAGCCCTGGGATCACATTGATAGTACACCCCAGGAATAGACCCAGTAATCATGAATTTGGACCCTTGCATTAACAGTGACTTAGCGTTTAGCCAACACTTGTCCACTGTTGTGAAGTCCTCCTGTAGTGTAAGCTTACAAAGGGACATCATCCAGGTCCAAAGAGGTCCTTGTCTCTCTTTACTCGGCTCTCATTATGCCTGTAATAGAGTACAAAGCCTCCTTTGGTATGTACCTGTCTGGCCACTTGTAACAACTGGAGCATCCCCAGAGGTTTATTACAAAAAAAATAGAGGGCCTAAGGCACATGACCTGTATGGACTGCCTGAAAGCTCTGTCACTATACTATCTGATACAGAGCACTAAGGGTGACCCATGCCTGGCTTGTATGGCATCCACAGACCTAGCGCTAAGGGACCCACTGCACAAGCGCAAGTCTAATGGCATTAGAAATACACTGCCCTGTGACCTCAATCTCTTCTGCAACATAGTCAGGGCAGGTACATTATCCAGAGGATACCACATCTGTGGAACAGACTCCATTTATTTGCAAAACCGAAGCCCTTCCATAATGCTATTTAAGCTTAATATGGTACAAATGAAAAGTATTAAAATATAGGAAATTGCACACCTATGGGATGACACAGCTGGGTGACGGGAAGCATGGCTGGGTTTAAAATGCTCGGTCAGGGATGGTAGCCTAGTATCCGCCTATGAAACCTTTGAACCCGTTTGTAGCAGTGCATCAGCTATGCTTTTTACTGTGCAGCCTTGTAATACAACATATTCTTATTTATCTATAATTTTAAATGGTGAGCAGATGTATAGTGGAGAGCTTGAACAATGTGCTCAGTGAGAGTTGTTTGAAAAAAAAATCTGTGCATTTTTCACATTCCCTGTTTGTCTTTGGATTCGTATCATACCTTCTAATTCTCATCAATTTTATTTCGTTATTTGTATCTTGCAAACTGGGCAGAGAACAGATTCTACTGGACCATTTTCATTAGGTCTGGAAGTTCACACTCTGTGCAAAGAATAAAGACTTCCATTTTACAATAATTGCAGTCTAAGCAGGAAATAATTTGTGTGAAAGGTAGGCCATTTTCAATGCACAACTGTTGAAACAACAGTAAGAAAATACAGTGTATTAGATGGGCTGTGTAGAAGAAAATTTTGTATGTGCATGTGTAAAAGAGCTTGATTTAAAGAGTATGTGTGAAACACTTAATGATATGTAGAACATACCCGTGCTAAGGAATGAGCATAGAGAAATTTACTGCCAAGAATATATAAGCTGCTAGATGGGTAGTTGAAGTATAGGTGGGGAAGCAAGATGAAGAATTGTGGTTATAAAGAAAGGTTTGTTATAGGTCTACGTTGAATAATATATATATTTTTTTGTGTGATCAAAAACATTAAACGTTTTGCTAATGAGCAAGTAATTTTCCATTTGAAAGGAATGAGTGGTGATAGAGCTAATATGTTGGATTGTTTTTAAGGCATTTACAAATAGCCTTCCAGAAGTCAGTCTTGTCTCTAACTGTTGGGACATTTTCCCAAAGCTTGGGGCAAGGACATAATAGCTGTGCGGTGTTATTAGAGCAAGTGTTTGGTTCGGAAAGGGTTATGTAGTGGCTGTTTTGTTTTTTGTGATAAAATGATTAAATGTTTCATCTCTATTGAGTTTGAAAAAGGCATAACATAGGAGTAGATCTGCTTGGTGCTCAGTTGTAATTAAAGGGGAGAACAGTGGTGCTTGTTTAGGGTAGAGGGTTATGAATTTTCAAATTTTGCTTGCCGTAACCTCATGGAGATTTAAGACTCTTTTGGGAGGTTGCTGCTTTAAAGAGGAGGCAATACTTAAGATGGGTCATGAGAGTACCTTTGCCTATAGTGGCCCAACATTGGAAGATAGGAAATAGGATATTTTAGAGTAAGTTTGTCAACACTTTTTTTTCTTTTTTTTTGTCATTGCAATGAGTATTATTAAGACTGTACTTTATTCTTCTAATTTCATTAAGAAGTCGTGTATATTTTGTAAAGTGATGGCATTGTTTTGGGTGGTACTAGCATGGTATCAAAAGGTTACTGAACTGCAATGTTCCTGAGTTGACTTTTGTCTTCTCAGTGGCTAGAGTGGGAAATTTCTCAATTTCACATTGTACTACGTATGAGATAAGTGGCTGGGTACGGGCTAAAATCCCAGCAGTTAAAAATAGCTATTAAAATATTGTGGTTAATGAATGGCAGTAGTAGATGCAGTATACTGCCTGAAAGTTTATATAAGAGAAGTAGCTTTATCGGAGGGTAAGGGAGAGGAAGTTAAGTACAGACCGTACACAAGAGTTTTGGAGGTATGTACCTTTCAACTGTCCATATTTTTGCCTCCTGTTTTGGTCTGTTACTCATAAAATTTGTAGCTTTCTGGCAAATCACAGATCCAGCTCCGTCTTTTGGAATGAGTTTCTTTAGCAAATATGAAAACGAATTGCTTTCCATAACAGTAGAGTTTCTTGGATAATTCAGTCTTTGATTAACCATCTTCCCTCTGCCCACGTGCCTTTGTTGTGCATTTAGCCTGATCAGAAAACTGGGGATCATGGGTATGTATAGATGCAACAGTAGTTTGAGGTGGTGGTGTTTTTTTTCTAGCCCAAGTTCCAAAGGTTAACAGACTGAATTCTTCAAGCACAACTAATGTGATGGCAAGTACATTTGTTATTTATTGGCATTTGTTTACTGGGAAAGTTCACTGGGCCAAAAGAACCCATTTTCAGTGGAGGCCTGGGGAGAAAAGCCTCACAATGTAAGTTAGTGTAACCGTACATAAAAATATACAACGGTTAGTAGATGCAAACAGTGACAAAACAAGACAGTATTGTACAAGAGTGTGTGAACACATGATATGTACAGATTTGTATAAGTAAAAGTTACAGACTGATCAAGTAATCGTATTATTATACAGTAAAGGCAATATAGTGAAAAAGTGGTACCTTGGCTGTATTTTCCAGGTGTTCAGAAAATATAAGAAGCGCAGTAGTACAGGATGGGAGAAAGGTGTAGGTAGATAGTAAGGCAAAGTGAAAGATAAATTATTTGTTTTGAGTGGTGATAAAAGAAAGTTGGAAGAGGTGAAGATGTAAATTAAGGTGTGAAACAACTTAGGTGTATAGAGTCAGGTGATGGATGAAAACTGAGGCATCTGCATTGCCATAGGGTGGAGAGATGCTGCTGCAAAGAATTTTTTTTTTTTTTTTTTTTTTTTTTTTTTTTGGAAGGAAGAGATTATTGGAGGTTTTGATAGCTAGTGGGAGAGAGTTCCAAAGCTTGGCAATAGAGAAGGAAAAAAGCATGTCACCAGCTGGGAGTTTAGGTTTGTCTACTTGCAGGAGAAGTTGGTTTTCAGATCTAAGTGGTCTATTTGGGTAAAGATGGAAGAAAGGGCTGGGCAATCTGAGGGTTTGTAAATAAAGCTTGTTTTTTTTAGGGCGGAGTGGAGATTGGTAAGAAGAGGAGCACCATAAAGTTGATCTGCCTAGTAGATTGTTGTGTACCTTTTTAGATAGTTAGCAAACCAGTTGGGGAGGAGATGCCTAGGGTGGAGAGTTTACTGAGGAGTAAGGGGTGATGGACTATATCAAAGGCTTTTGAAAGGTCAGGAAAGAGAAAGAGAGAATATACATTTACCAGTGTTTCTAGCTTGATTGACTGACTGTGTCCATAAAGGAAGTAAGGGCAGTAGAAGTAATATGGCCAGGCCTAAACCCATGTTGAGCTGGGGAGAGAAGTTGATTTAATAGGTAATTTAGAAGCTGATAATGAAGACATTTTCCAGGATTTTAGAGAGGGGGGGAGAATGGCAGTGGGTCTGAAATTGGGAGATATCTGTGTTATTACCACCTTTATGGAGTGGAAGAATGTATGCTTTTTTCCATATAGTAGGAAAGAACAATGTTCCAAGGTAGCTGAAACAGCAGGCTAAAAAGGAGCCCGAGTCAATTTTTCCAGAATGAAATTTAAGATCCCAGGGAGGAGGAACAGGCTTCCTGGGAGGTCTTGTATTAAGGACGCTTTTAAGAAATTGCTTGGCCTCAAATCTAGAGGCTAAGAGGGGAGTTAAAGGCAGGCTAGCAGAAAGAGCTGATAAGTGGGTCTTAATAGAAGAATAGGCTCAAACCAGCATTGAGCAACTCACAAATAAGAGAGAACCAAAGGAACATCCACAGAAAGTGGGTCTAGGTCATGAGAAAGACACCAAATAGAAATCCTCTTCCATTTAGACAAGTAGGATTTCCAAGTAGTAGGTTTCCTGGCCTCCTTCAGGACCTGCAGTATGTCTTCAGAAGAAAGGTGCCTATGAGGAATCAAAACCTTGCCACCCACAGTGTCATTTGAAGCATGGACATGTGGGGTGGATGAAAGACCTGTTGTCTGTGTCAGGAGATCCGTCATGTGAGGTAACTTGTGAGGACTAACCTTGGCTAGATTCAGAGGTAGAGGGAATAAGTGCTGTCCAGCCAAAAGGGAGTCGCCAACAAGATTTTGGGAGCTTCCTGTTGAACCTTGAACAGGACTCTCTGAATGAGAGGAAGGTGAGGGAATGAATAAAGAAACATCCCCTTCCATATGAGAGGATCTGGGACACTGGCACAAAACAGAGGAAGTTGTCTGCTCAGAGGGGAGGCAGAGATGTACTTGAGGAGTACCCCACTGGTGAACAATGTCCAGAAACACCTCCCTGTGAAGCATCCATTCATGGGAGCGAGTGAAGGACCTGCTCAGATTGTCTGCCACAATGTTCCAATCTGAAGGAATGTAAACTGCCTGAAGAGTCGCAGGAGATTGGATAGCCAGATTCCATGCCAGAAGTGCCAGCCAGAAAAGATGGTAAGATCTTGTACCCCCTGTTTGTTGATATACTGTATAACTGTGTTATTGTCTGTTAACACCTTGAGAGTTAAGAGGGGATTAAAGGCCTGAAGAGCCAGCATAAGAGCTCTCATCTCTTTTGATGTTGGTGTGTTCCATCTGCTGACAAGTCAACTACACTCCCTGCACCCTCAGGGAGCCTAACTTTGCTCTCCATCCCACATCTCAAGCGTATGTGAACAGATCCTGAGAAGGAAGAGGTGGTTGAAAAGGGAGCCCTGAATTCAAGAGACAACTGCTGAATCCACCACAGAAGTTCTTTCTTGAGACACTGGAGAAGAGGAACTGGAAAGTCTAGAGGGTACATGGTGAAGTCACACCAACTTCAGAAACCACTGGAACTTCCTCATGTGGAGTTTGGCCAGACGGAGCATCAGAACCATGGAACTGGAAGCCATGAACCCCAGAGCTCTCAAAATATTCCCTGGCTGAAATGGAGGCCTGGGGAAGAAGAGTTTTTGAAAAAAAGAAATGAGAGTTAAGGCATTTGGAGGACCGTTTTGAATCCTGCAACCCAGTAAGACATGATCCTGAGGAGTCGTCAGGAAAGACTTCTTGAAGTTTATCGAACCCCCAGGCTCTGAAGAGAAATGGTAAAATCAGGGGCGGCTCGTGGCATCGGGCTGCCGGACTGCAGCCCCCTCAGCTAGACAGCTGAGTACTTAGTTTATTTATTTTTTTTTATGTAAAAAAAAAAAAATGAAATCTGTTCTTTAACTTTAAATTTCGAGTCCTACGCATGCGCATTGCGCGCTTCTATCGCAACTCCGCAACAGCGTTTTTTTTTTTTTTTTTTTTTTTAAGTCTTGCTGCAATATTTACATTGCAGCCCGGAGGAGCTTCTAAGGCATCATTGTGATGCCAGAACTCCCCAGAAGTCTATGCGGTTGAGACACAAACCGCATAGACATGGAAGGGGCTCGGACTGCGACGTCGCAGGCACGTCATGGCGTTTGCTGGGCAAATGCTGCTGATTGGTTGTCGCTCTCTTCCCGGGCTTTATGTCCTGGGAAAAGAGCGAGAATCAGTCAGTTGGTTTTCGGCGTTGGACCTAGTAGTGACCTTTTTTTTCCCTGCTGCTTAAAAGTACAAAAAAAACATTTTTTTAAATTTTTTGGCACAACAAGAAGAGAGAAGAAGAGCGCAAGGCAACAACAACTGTGGTGGACCTGGTGGATTTATTATTGCTGCTTCAGTGCTTCCCTGCTGCTTTTTTCATCAGGCTGTTCTGGAATCAACAGGTGAGTTATTTACTATTTATTTCATTACTTATTAATCCAATGCATTGTAAAATATATATTAGATATTTTAGTATTATTATAATTATTATTGTATCACCTCATTGCTATGTCAGACTGTTTTAGATAAATGTATAAAAGCTATGTTATGATTTTATTTATTATTTATACACAGGTTGACAGCTATGGTGAGAACTGAATTCACTGAATATGTTTGGGGGCTGTATTCCCCATTACTGGCTTTGTCTATGTGATTTTTGCTTAGAGGTTGAGAACTATGGAACTGAATTCGCTAAATATGTTTGGGGGCTGTTTTCCCCCATTATTGGCTTTGTTTAGGTGTTTGTGCTAAGAGGTTGACAGCTATGGTGAGAACCAAATTCACTAAATGGTAGCCATTTAAGTTTGTCTTCCTCACTTTCACAAAGCAGATGATTTGACATAGTGGTATATTGTACTGACTGTTTTGCACAGGGTCCTGGGTTCAATGCTTCGTCTATGTGATTTTTGCTTAGAGGTTGAGAACTATGGAACTGAATTAAATATGTTTGGGGGCTGTTTTCCCCCATTATTGGCTTTGTTTAGGTGTTTGTGCTAAGAGGTTGACAGCTATGGTGAGAACCAAATTCACTAAATGGTAGCCATTTAAGTTTAAGTCTTCCTCACTAAGCAGATGATTTGACATAGTGGTATATTGTACTGACTGTTTTGCACAGGGTCCTGGGTTCAATACTTGGCAATAAAATGTATGGTGGTAACACAGCATTTTATTCTAGCAATTTTCCAACATTATACAAGCAATGTTTAAAATGTGTGCCGTTTTTTTTGGCTTTTGCCCCCCCCCCCCAATAAATTTTGTCTTTTTCCAGATTTCTTGTGCTGCACCTTTATTTCAGAAATGCATGTAGATTATTTTATTTTGTCAGCTGCTTAAGTTAGCAGTACTAATATTAAAAAGTGTCCCTTCTTTGACAGGCTCCCAGCTGTATTGTGTGGCAATTTTATATTTTTGCATCACATTTTTGGTCCATTTTTCATAAAATTGTGGGTTTTTTTTGGCAAATTAGTGGCAAATCATTAAAGACTGAAGTCTGAAAATAATGACAGACATTTCAGTTTCAGATTTTATACCCTTCAGAAAATTCATACTAATGCAAGACCTACTATTCTATTATCTTTCTAAGTTTATAAGAGCAATATCTAAAAATTGTCCCTATTTTTGGGCCTTTGTCCCACTTCTGTGTATGGCTTTGTCCAGATGTCTTGCTCTGAGGTTGAGAGGTATGACAAATGTGTCAGGGCCATCACAGTCAGACAGAGATATTTCAAATTGTGACATACTTATTGCAACCCACTCCTCCATGTAGTGACTCTGGATGTGTTCAAGCAAGGCAAGGAGCAGTTATACAGTGTAAATGTGCAGAGTATCCCCCTATCCAAGGTAGACACAAGTACTACAGTGGCTTTCCATCTGTCCTTGATTTTGCAGAATGTTCTGGTTTCTGTCATATTTTTATACTGTTGTTATGCTTATTATTCAGAAAGTGCCTGTTGCTCTGTGTTTAAGTAGCAATGCTTTAATGACCATCAGGTAAGCTTGTCTGAGATTGTAAGATGCAAGTAAGCTTTAATAAGCTTTAATAAGCATACTGTTAAAGAACTGCCAACATTGAAAGCCTTTCTGTTGTTGCCATGCAGAAAATACTTGCATAACTAGATAACGTATAATCCTTGGGTATTGAAATACATATGACAGTATTTGTAATAAAGGACATGATTACAGTATTTTAAAAAGCTCATTACATTTGTTGGAGACTTGCAGTCATCTTTGCAGGCTTTAGCTACTTGCAGTCATCTTTGCAGGCTTTAGCTGTAAACTAAACAGAATGCCAATCTATCTTATGTATCTTGAGCTTGTTTCTTGTTTGCCTTTCATTTTTTACTTTGATCATGTTTTCCCCATGAAACAAGAAGACAGTTGTTGTCAGGCAGCAGGTCTTCTTTAGATAAGAAACATTTTTACAAGTGGGGGTATCACAGAGATTGCTACTTTCAGCATGTTACTTGGTACTTTAATAAAGCTGAATATAAATTATAAGTAGAACTGCAGTGCAAGGAGAAGTGGTTTGAGTTGAGTGCAGCTTGTTTTTCTTATACTTGATTTTGACTGCCATTCCAGTAATGTATTTAAAAAGTAATTTATTTTTTCATGCCTCACACCCTTTTTGTTTCCATCTAGATATTATGTAAGCTATCATGCAGCCAATGCATTGAAATATTTTTTTTCTTGTACACTTCATTTTGTCTTGATTGGACTCTCATAATGATGGTTTGACACCCAGGGCAGCGTATTTAATTAAAGTTACAGTTTTTGTGGTTTTGAGCATAGCTCCACCCCTTTCTAGTTGACCACACCCCTTCTCATTGACCCCACCCATTCAGCTGTCTTCTGCAGCCCCCCTTTGATTTGAAGTCACCAGCCGCCACTGGGTAAAATGAAGATTTTCCAGAAGGACCTCTGGAGAGGATGCCTGAATCAGCAGGTCATTCAAATAAGGAAAGATTTGCATCCATTGAAGCCTGCAAAAAGTAATCATAGGAGCGAGGCATTTGGTGAATACCCCTGGAGCAGTAGAAAGGCCAAAGGGCTAAGCACGGAACTGAAAATGTCAGGAAGCAACATAGAAACACAAAAATCTCCTTAAAAGAGGATGGATCGGAATGTGGAGATGAACATCCTTGAGATCCAGAAAGGCCTGAGGGAGCAAGAGAGGAAAAAGGGACTGAAGGGACAACATCCAAAAGGAAGGCATCTCAGAAAAAGGTATGAGAGAGGTCTAGAATAGGTCTCAAAAATACCTTTTTTTTTCTGGGCACTAAAAACATTATTGAATAAAACCCTTTCCCCTTTGGGACACAGGCACTTCTTGAATAGTACCCTGAGAAAAGAAGTCTTAAAGAATCTATGGGGGGGCTGAGAAATGCCCATAAAAGGAGGACGGGAAATCCAGACCATGAGGTACCCCTGTCGAATGATTGACATCACCAAAGAATTCTGGGTGATTTGGAGACAAACAGGAAGAGAGGAGAAAAAGGAATGTGGCTGCGAACAGGTGGATAGACAGATGGCACCTGGCTTGTCAGGAAAGGAAGGCTTTAGAATCCTTGCAGTCTGAGTGGCCTTAGCAGGAGGAGTCTGTTTACCACCCTTTTTACCTTTAAAATGAGGGTGATTGCCTACGAACAAAGACTGGCTTAGAAGGGTAGTTTTGCTGAAATTTAGGCACAGGAGAAACAAGGATATGTTTAAGCTCTTGTAAAGCCTTCCCCTTGTCCTGAAGAGACTTAAACCAGCATCTGCTTCCCCAAACAAAAGTAGTATCTAGAGGAGCGTCCATCAATTTAGCCTTGATGTCATCGGGTAAAGGTTGAAGCCGAAGCCAAGAATACCTCCTCCGAACTGAACCAAAAGCAGCAGCCCCAAAAGGGGCATCTGCTGCATTATAACTACATTTGATAGAATGATTAAGTACTTTAGAGAAAGTGCCTAGCAAGGAAAGAGCAGAAGATTTACTCCCGAGTCTGGAAGATCAGAAAGAAGCTGACAAGACTGAGAAGAGCCAACACATACCTAGAGGTATGGGTCTGTTAATAGCACTAAAAGCTAGTGTAGCCAAAGTATAAACCTTCTTGCCTAATCTAGCCATGATTTTTCTGTCCTTGTCAGAAGGCAGAAACTTTGAAGGAAGGACTTGAGATGGCTTATCAGAGGCTACAGATACTACAGAGGGGTCAGCAGCAGGACATGTAAACAAAAAGGTTTCATAGGGTGCCCGAGGATTGTTCCTATCAGACTTCTTGGGAGCCAGGGGACAGAGAATCTGGTGCTTTAGAGGCATTGGAAAAAGTCCAATAAAGCAGCATCTGCTTACCTGTTATGGATATCCGAAACCTAGGCACAATCCTACTTAAATTCCATCATCCTGTAGATTATGTCTTCAAAGGAAATTTCCCCAGAAGGATTATCTAGAGTATGAGAGACCTCCTCCTCAGACTTGCAGTCTAAAGGAGAAGGAATCTGGGTAGAATAAGCAAGGGATTCATCATCAGAATCCACCCCAGAAGAATTCAGTTCTCCGGGCCTTTTAGGGGAAGAAGAGGACCATGAAGGAACAGGAACCAAAACCTCTTGAGGAGGCCTCAACAACAGTAAAGCATTAAATAACTCCTGAGTAAAGGCCTGCCACTCACTGTGTGGATCCCTAGGAGAAGAAGAAACACATAATTAGTTTTCAGTTTCTTTCTTTTTTTTCTTTTTTTTTTTTTTAGTAGGAACTTCTTCCCTAAAGGTAAATTGTGGAACCCCTCTAGGCCCCTCAGAAACATTCAACTGTGGTTCCCTCTGAACACCTGCAAAGCCTCGTCAGATAGGCTGCCTGCCAGATCCTCACCGACCTCCAACCCAGATATGGTAGAGGAATCTGACAATATATAACCATGGGAGAAATTCCCAGCAGAGGCTGGACAGCAGAAGCTTCCGGCCTTACCTTATGCACTTTCTTCCCTGATGGCTGACCCTCGGGGCAGGAATTTCCATCCTTAGTATCTGCAGCAAGACGCTTAAGATGCTGGTTCTCAAAATACAAAGAAAGGGAAGAAAGCCTACTATGAAGAGTTTTAGGGACAAACACCTGACAAATAGACAACTAGAACAAGACATATTGTCATGATCAGCACCCAGCCAAAAAAGACACTTATTGTGGCAGTCTTTATGGGGAATCAGTCTCCCACACTGGCATTTACCCTTCCTGGATGATATTAACCCCCCAAACAGCACAAAGCAATCAGAAAAAGAACAGAAAACCCAACTGGGTACTTGTCTGCAATGGTGAGGACTTCAGCAAATGGGAGTAATCACCAGAATGCCAACAAACGGGGAAAAAAAACCGTCAAAAAACGGACAAAGGTAACAGACTGTTAAAAATAGCGTTTGGACTGACTGCAAAGAAGTTCTGAGGATGGTATGCCTGAATGTCACCTTTATGCCCTATACTATGCAAGGAGCATGTAGATTATGTTCAGCGTACCATAAAGCAATGGTAGTCTTTGGTAAACTGGCCGGATGGTGGACCTCGTGGCAAGGAATCCCCATTTGTAATGAGTACTGCAGCGGTGACCTTAAGGACATCTTAGGACTTTTGGAGGGATCGTTTGAGAAAGATGCTAATGGGATAGGCAATGGATCTTGCTGACATTTGGCGGTGTTCTGGAGGCAAGTTGTCAGGGGCACAGGAGCCAGGTTTCACTTTTAAGGAGAAGTTCAGTTATGGTACTGATGGGAATTGGGGAGGAAGAAAAGATGGATTGGGTGGAGATTGTATCACGAGAGGGAGGTGATAGTGCATGACAGTTAGTATTAGACTTAGTTTGAGGAAAGGTAGTGGTGAGTTTTGCTATTGTGTCAATGAAATGTGAATTAGAGGGTGGCTATTTCCCTGGCAGTTTTCTCGGGGAATGGACGTGGGCTTTTGGTACCAGCATTCATTAGAGATGAAATGGAGTTCCAGAATTTCTTTGGATTTTGTTTGTAATTTTTTTGAAGGTTTAGATAGTATTCCTTCCGTCATTAATGATGAGGTGCTTTGCTTGGTTGTGGAGCTATCTAAATTGTTGGATATCAGTGGGATTTTCATGCTTTTGCCATTTTTTCCATATTTTGTCCCTGGGAGTCATGATTTGCTTGGTATGTTTGGTAAGCCATAAGACATGCTTAATTTTAACTCTTTTTTTTTTTTTTTTTTTTAGTTTTTTGTCTAACTGGGGCTAGTTTGTTTAGAGTAGAGTAGTTTGGAATGTGGAGTTGAACTCAACAGCCCCATCAAGTGGCAGAACTTTTAAAATATTCCAATTTATGCTTCTAAGGGTTTCATTGAGAGCTGTAGGGTTACAGTTACTTAAGATTTCTAGTTTGTTTAATTTGTGAAACCAACTTGATACCTTCCCAACACCAATATATATAGGCTGGAAGGTGGTCACTAATGCTGCAAGCAAGTGTTCCTGCTGTTGATATTTTGTTAGGGTCCGAGACTAGTATCCAATCTAGAGCAGAGCCACTGTCTTTATTTATTTTTGTTAAGGCTAGTTGTATAGCTGTGTAAATTTGAAGAGGTTGATGTTGGGTGATTCAGAGTGGTCTAAGAAATCTAGCCAGTTTGTTTACATCCCCTAGGATAATTGTCTTGTTATTCTTACCCGGATTTCAAACAATATGAATACCTTCTAGAAGGGGAATATTGTTGCCTGGGAGGATATATATGGCTACAATATAGCGATAACTAGAATTGTTCACTTTGAGAAGTGATACAAGTATTTAGTTAGTAGAGAATTGAGGAATAGGCTTGGAGTATAGGAAAAAGTGTTGGGAAAGATTATACCAATGCCGCCTACTTTAAAGAGTCTTTCGGCTCGTAGATGGGCATACCCTGGGGGGAGGAATTCTGAGCCTTTTATGAAGGGTTTCAACCAAGTTTCAGTTGCAGCTGATATGTCTGTTTATTCAGGGACATCCAGGCATGGAATTCTGGTATTTTATTTCTGATTGTTATGTAGTTTTCTGTAAAATCACACTGCAAAAAATCCTGACATTAATGTTTGAATACTGTTTTTTTGTGAGCGTTAGTACTGTTGGCTGTGTGTATATAGCTCTGTACTGTTCAAAGCTAAATGTTAAAACCTGTTTGACCTGCATTGACCAGTGAAACCTGTTCTATGGAAAGTGGAATGCATGTTTGTTTACGGCTTTTAATGACCTGAAGAAAAAAAAAGCTGCTCAGAGTGCATTTTATACATTTCTGTAAATGGCTCCTCCACGAGAGAATACTAATTTGCAATCTTGCTTTGGATGCTCACTGGGGAAAAGAAAAGTGAAAGCAGAGAAACAGCATAATGTGCCTACCATTAACATTAGCCTTGCATATCATTCATAAGTCGTTATTTTTAAAAGCAGAGCATTCGTAACTCGTTATTTTTAAAAGCATTCTACACATTTGGATAATACTCTAATTTATTACTATTATTATTATTAACAGTGCTGAGGCTGGCAAAAGTCTTCGGTCTGTATCATAAAGATATTTAAATTTGCTTCCGTTTACCTTTTTTGCATCCTGAATGTCCCTACCACTTAAAGTTGTGTTTACCGTCTCATGAACATGGATTCAGCGCAGGGGAACATCACATTGAATTGAAAAGGACTCTTTTATTCTCTTTAATTTCATTCTTTTGTGAAGTGCACATAAATAATTGGCACTGTTCAGTTAATTTGCACTTTAACTGAGTCATTCCTTTGGTAGTGTTTTTTTTTTTTAAGAAAGGACTGCATATTTGCCAGCTACAGGCAACCTCTATGTACTTTACAAAGCACTAGGTACAGGTTTCCATGAACAGTTTCAGTGAGGCATACACATCCAAGTCAGGTGAACATGTGTCCTGCGTCCATGTATACAGTTGTATATTAGCAATGTGGCCAGATATTCGCGTTGGAAGACTTCACGTGCAGTACTGTGTATGATGTCACAGGATGAACAGATAACTGCATATTCCTCAAATTGGTTTGATGTTAAATTGCAATTCTTCTCTCGACTGTAATTAAATTCATAGTCTTAGTAAATGACTAGGATACCAGCATATTGAAGTTTTGCTATTGTTGTGCAAAGACATTACATTCTAAAAAGCTAAGCCTGCCTTAAGAATGTATGTAAACTATAAATCTTAAATATAATCAACTAATTAAGACTAATGTAAGCTAAGTGCTACTAACACTCTACTGTGTAACCAGATTTTGCAAGCTACTATTTACAATGTATTCTATATTTGCCTTCACGATAAAACTGTACGTGGTCCATGAGAATTGGTGTTCTACCTTGCTTAACAGAGTGACAAGTAAAATACAGTGCAACAGTCACCAAATGCTGAAAGTTACTTTAAGAATTTAATTCTGGATGTCTGTTTTGATGATTCACAGAGCTTGGTTCTTCAGTTCTGTTCCTAGCTGGGGTGACTTTCCTCACTGTAACATTGTATATTTTTAAGAGGGTCTGTGCACTTCTCCAGCATTTCAGTGACATGGGTAAGTGAATTGGTGATCTAATTTGTCAGTTTATGTGTATGTGATACAAGTGTGTCCTTCCTGACCGGTACTTGGCTGAGCTCTAGCTCCCTGTGACTTGAGTGGTATAACGTCGGCTTTGAAAATGGATTTATGGATCTGTATGTTATACTGAAATCCAAGAGTGTCTGTCATTATATCACAGGATTATTCTTGACTTAATTTGTGAGATGAGAAACATACATATCAGACCAGTTTTCCTTAACTGTTCTGCAGATGCTTGAGTAGTGAATGTTGATGTGTTCAGTAATTATCTTCAAAAAAAAGCATAACCTGGACGGGGAGCAGAGAATACACCCCTGGGATTCCACCTGTGTCCCTGCTGGACAGTGGCATTGGGTGCTGACTTGTTGGAAAATGGGCTACATTCTTTGCTAGGCTTGTAAGGGCCTCAGGGCTAATAGCCTAGTAACTTCCTATGATCCTATAAATTGCAGCAAGATCTTCGAGCAGGACAGCTCTGTAGTTTTGTCCAGTATGCAGCTGCAGTAGTAGGAAATCTGAATCCACATTCACTATATAAAAAAAAATGGGGGCTAAATAGAAAGTGAAGTGTACACACGCTACACTGAAGAATTGCAGACTTGGATGCCACTACTAGTATAATCGGAGGTTTTCTTCTATTTTATACACTTAATACTTCAAAGCTCGATTGCCATGAGTAAGATGGTGAGGTTGGCTAGGGTAGTTAAAATTTGCAATCAACCGGACGTACAAACTGATTTAAGTACACTTTGTTCTGCACTTGCATTGTTTCAGATAGTACTGCATTTTATTTATTTGTTGAATTGAATATTGTGGTCTTGCTGTCTCTCTGCAGTTAATTTGCCACCCTCCCTCCCTGTTCTTGTTGTGGTGTTAATCTTGGTGGCTTTGGAATTGCCTGCCCCTGTTGTAAATTTGTGTTTGGACACTCCTGGCCATCTCATTTGCTCACTCAACAGAGTACAGTGAGATCATATTTTGATTTCAGACACTCCTAAAAAGACCCATCTCTTCAGCTCTGGCCACTTAGTACAGAGTGAGCATCTGGGAAGGATAACCCCTGTAGTCTCTTAATCTTGCTCTGTTTCCTCCCTCTCCACTAAAAAGACAATAATTATTTATACTTTATTCGCCTGCTCTTACTGTAACAGTTTTCTGCCTTCTTTATTACCTTAGTTTGTTGTCATGTGTACTCTTAAGTGTTTAAGTGCTTTTATTCTGCACTTATTACTGATTGTTAGTAGCCTGATTAAATTTGCATGCTATTTCTAAGCATCTTAGTTTTGGTTTTAGCACTTGTGATTCAGGCCAGTTATTTTACATGTAGGGTTTTTGTGGACAAACCCTGCTGTCCGTAAGTCCACCAAGTATTCAGAGCACATAATTATTCTACTTGCGAGAGATGCATCTAGACCAGTAAGCTAGAATACATACTCGTGCACATCACAATCAGTACTCCTGACAAAGAGGAGATTGCCAACACCACACGCCCCACATCTGAGTCACATACCCACCTATGCAGGGGTCCTCAACAAAAACTTGCGTAAACAAGAGACCCCCAAAACACTCACAAACATTCCACACACATCAATCACATCACACACAGTAGTTAACACATCAGTGTCTCACAGACTCAGTCCATTAGGCATAACAATAAACCAATGCAGCCCATAAGGCATAACAATAAACCAAACCTACTAGTCATCCCACCCAACCACTCCCCCAGCTGTAACCAGGCTAAGAAACCTCTCAAAAGGCGACTACAACCTCTTAAGGGAGGGAATCAACAGCTTCACACCACCGCTCCCCCTCAGAGGATGGAGACAACTATGCTGAACAGTACACCAGTGCAGTATACAAGCACCTGTACAACTGCATGGACTCAGCCATACCCAACAGAACTAAAACCTGCTCCTGAAGGAAACACAAACCTGTCTGGTGGACATCCTCTTGTCAACAGGCTTTACAACAAAAGGAAGTAACTGTTGTCCAAGGGTAAAAAGGAACAAATTCCAAATCTGAAAAACTCCCTTCTCCGCCTCAACAAGCAAATTAGATCACTAGTGAAAACCTCCAAAGCTAATTAGGAGTTGAAACTAGCCTCCGAAACAAAGGGAAACCAGAAGTCCTTCAGTTACGTTAGGAACCTCCATGGCAAAGCCCAAGTTTAATGGTGCTACTTGATCCTGCTGACCTTAGCCAACCTGCTAGCTGATAGGTTCGGTGCAAACTTCACCCCCTTATTGGCCTG
Organism: Protopterus annectens; assembly: GCF_019279795.1. NCBI lineage: Eukaryota > Metazoa > Chordata > Ceratodontiformes > Protopteridae > Protopterus > Protopterus annectens. The sequence goes on along the minus strand of NC_056745.1, from coordinate 263,714,984 downwards.
CAAAGACCCAGTCTGCATCCCTAATACTTGTCCCACACATCACCTCTCCATAGATCAAGTGTTAAAGGCCCTATCCAAGGCAGAGAATACAGCTTCCATGGGACCTGATAGTATCCCAGGCTGTATTCTCCAGCAAGAACTAGCTTCGCCATTGAGCACCTTATTCAACCACAGCCTAATTACAGGCTTCATTCCAGCAGAGTGGAGAACCTCCATTGTCATCCCATTGCATAAAGGTGGTGCCACTACTGATCCAGGAAACTATTACCCTATTAACTTGACAAGTCTGATCTGTAAAGCCATGAGTATATTATTATGGATCGCTTAAACAAGGACATAAGCAAACTCCAAGCACTTGACCCCACTCAGTTCTGATTCATCGGGAGCCGATCTTGCCTCTTGAACCTAGTAGACTTCTTTGAGGCTGTCACCAAGGCCCTGGATGAGGGAAAGTCAGTACATACAGCTTACCTTCACCTGGGCAAGGCCTTTGACACAATCCTCCACTCTGGCATCATCAAAAAGCTAACACAAGTTGGTGTTAATCCCTGTCTCATCAGATAGGTGGCCAACTAGCTCTCTGGACCCACAAGGTCAAAATAGGTGCTACCACCTCCAGCAGCAAACCTGTCACCAATGGTGTTCCCCAGGGATTTGTCCTGGGACCCCAGCTGTTTGGCATCTACTTCTGAGAGGTCCAGGCAAAGACGAGGGGCCTGTGGCTGACCAAGTTTGTGGTTGACTACGTTGGGTGCTATCATTGACTCCCCAAATGATTGTTAACATACTGCAAGAGGGTCTTAAAGCTACAAATAACTGGCGCAAAGTCATGGCCTTAAGTTAAATGCAAAATACCATTTGGCAAAAGCACAGCCCCTATTGATTACCACATCAACGGCAACCCCCTAAGCACAAAACCCGTGGTGAGAGACCTGGGTACTCTGGTTGACAACAATCTCGCATTCGACCATCATGTGGCAGCAGTGATCAGAAAAGCCTTTTACTTTGTATAAGTAAAGGGATTGCATCCAGAAAAAAAGGTTAGTACCTCTTTGTACTCCTCCCTCAGACCTATTATTGAGTGCAACACCCCGTTTGGTATGTACCTCTCCAAACACCTGCACCAACTGGAGAGGCCACAGAAATGCCTCACAAAGGGAATCCATGACCTCCAACACCTGTACTATGTGGACAGGCTCAAATCACTATCACTTTACTCTTTATCATACAGATTGCTCAGAGGTGATCTGTGTCTCGCCTGCAAGGCAGTATCAGACACTGCCCTACTAGAGATGCTCCATATCCATAAGTCTAACTCCTCGAGCATTACCTGCTTGATAGGCCTAAATCTAACATGCAACATCACCAAAACCTGTTGGAGAGACAGGTTTGTCTCCCAGAGGGTGCCCCGTATCTGGAATAGACTTGCCGTACATGTCAGAGT
>NC_056745.1:263686040-263708540 GCF_019279795.1 Protopterus annectens | reverse complement strand
AAGCTCTCTGTGAACCATGACTTTTGCTGTAGCAGGCAGCTGAGCAAATGTCAGGAAAGTCCTACTAGGACAGCTGAACTTTATTTGTGATTAGTCAGAGTCTCTTTAATTGATGGCAGGTGTGTACCCAAGAAGACTGAATGTTGCAATTAAAGCAAAAGGTTCTTCAACAAAGTATTAGTTTAAGGGTGTGCACACTTTTATGCAACCAGCGTATTGTACATTTTTTTATTTTTTCCTCTAACAGATTGTTTTTCAATTGAATTGTACAGGTTATATGTCACATTAAAGGTGGGAAAAGTTTTGAAACCATTTATTGTGGTCTCATTTTTTTTATATCTGAGAAACCTGGCATTTTAACAGGGGTGTGTAAACTTTTTATATCCACTGTATATATATTTTTATGGGTGTTCTAGATTAAATCCAGTAAAAAAAAAAAGTTTTGTATGGAAGTAAGGAGGTTTAGGGTTAACTAAACTTGTATAAATTGTTGTAGTAGATAAATAAAAAAAAAAATGAGAAATTAGTAGTAAAATTGGATAAAAATAAGTATGACAAAATTTGGGGTATGGTAAAAGAGAAAGTGTGTATATAAATGAAGAAATGATTGTAAAGGAAATTATGAATATGTGTAAATATATTTATGCATTTGTAACCATTTGTGAATATGTTGTAAATGAGAGTTCTTTTTGTATATAGATAAAGGACCCCCACTCTTTTCAATAGGTGTCGTGGGATCTTTTATATCCACCTAAGCTACTGCCAACTCGAGCAAATGGAACCTTGGTTTAATGTCTCATTTGAAGGATAAACTTCTAAGTCGATGTACTTCTACGAGTCATCAGGTTTTAGTGCCACACAATAGCTGCTTCATAGGTGCCACAATATGTATGCTTCAGGGAGTCAAGTAGGATTGATTGCCAGGCCTGCTGAATCTAGCTTTGTTTGTATGCTTGCTGTTTGTTTGCTTGTTATTTTCCTGAAACGCTAATTCCACCTAAAATGCGGCTTTTCAGCGCTTCTGTGGATCCCTAGTGATATCTGTATTGCTTACTGTACTTATTTCCTTGTTTCACTTGAAAGAAAGTTACTGTTTTTCGTTTTTGCATTTAAGTTACCTGTAACACATTGCATTTAAGTTACCTGGCACTTGCTCACTACGTCAGCACTAAAAAAATTAAAAGCACTACACCCTCACAAACTCCACTTCAGTACCTTGTTCCCCATTGGCCCTTTTTTTCTATTATAAAGGAATTCCCAATACTATTCTAGCATGTCCAAAGGTCAGTTGTCAATCTCCTCTCCGGTCCAGCTGGTGAATCTGGGAATCTTGAGGCAATGTTGCAACTGCCTCATGTACACAGACAACCCTCTCCTCCTCCCAACAAATTCCAACACATGTGAGATATGCAACCATATAGCGAAACTGGAGGCTAAGCTCTCTCAACTCAGTACTGGTGTAACCAGGCAGCAGGAGAAGGAAACCACACTCACTACAATTCCAGTCTCACATAGACCTACCACGACAGCAAACCAAACACATAAACACACAAAAACATACTCGGAGGCTCTAAATAAAAATCTGCCTAAGCAGCAGAGACCTCCAAAGTAGACACCCAAGGAACCGCTACCCCAAAACAAAACACATGCAACACAGCTCACAAAGCCAGTGTGCCGAACAGTCACAGCCCTTAAGGCTAAACAACACACCTGATAGAGTCCAGGTGACTCTATCGCCAGGCACACTGACGTCCCGCTCACCAGGCTGAACAAGGAGAAGGTCACGGTGAGCTGCCTGTTGGGCGCTAGGATCTGCCACATAACACATGCACTCAGGTCACTCCAAGGCAAGTACAAATATGACTCTGTCATTGTCCATGCTGGTGTGAATGACCGGAGACGTACCTCCCTGGAATACATGAAAAGAGACATAGAGGAGCTCTCTGAGCATGTAGCCCAGGCCGGTATGACCCTGACCTTGAGTAGCATCTTACCCTCACCAAGAATGATGCCACAATATGAAGACAAGATGATCAATTTCAACAATTGGCTTAAGTATTGGTGTCATTCAAAGGGGATCCAATACCTGTCAGCCTGGGATGACATGCTCGACAAGCCATGATGCTTCGCTAGGGACGGCTTGCACCTCTCACCCCTGGGCTTTCGGATATTGGCCAAAGGCTCTTGCTACCTCCATAGTGCCTTTTTTAGGCAAGGCTCAAAAGGCAAACCCACCTCCATAGGTATCACAAGGGATAAGAAACTAAGAGTAATGCTACTCAACGCCAGAAGTCTAAACCTCCAAGATGCACGCACTCGAAACTCTCCTTAGCATGGAGAACATTGATATCTGTGCAGTAACAGAAACCTGGTTCAAGGCTCCCGAGAGCACCCCAGCACTACCAGGTTATACCTCATACCATGCTTTTCGGCCCTAAAACTTGGACCGAACCTCAAAAGGAGGGTAAGTATCAATATTCATCAAAGATACCCACACCTCCAGGTTGGTGGCACAGCATGAAGCATCGGAGACTATACATGTGCAACTAACAGTGGGTAACCTTCCAGTTTATAGCCTGCTACAGGCTACCTTCCCAAACCCAGGAACCCCACTCGGCCTTCGTGAGAACACTGGAAAATATGAAGGTCTCTCCAAACACCATTATATTGGGTGACTTCAACTACCCAAACATAGACTGGGAGCATTACTCTAGCTCCAACACCCTAGCCCAAAGGTTCCTAGAATTTATAAACTCAAATGCTATGGAACAACTTGTTACCACTCCCACAAGAGGGGAAAACATACTGGACCTGATCATCACCAACATGGGGACTCTATGCTCCAGACCAGAAGTGTATCCCTCACTGGTAAGATCAGACCATAAACTAATCTCACTGGATATTCACATCCGACCCCACCCCTGCCCAGAAAACCACAGTGAAAAACTTCTCTAAAGCAAATTTCACACTCCTCAAAACCGAGGTGGAATCCTTCAAAGCCCCCGGGCCTGTGGAAAATACGGCCCAGACCGCAGAATCCTTTATAAATGCATTCTATGAACACCTTCAGGAATGCATGGATCATGCAATCCCAAATAAAACCAAGACCCAATCCTCCAAAGGCAGACGTCCTGTCTGGTGGACCCCAGCCATAAACAAACTATACAATAGAAGGAGGAAGCTACTACATGATGGAGCAAAATCCCAAAAAGGGAAGGCATCTCTGATCAGTATTAGCAAAAAACTATGGGCACTCATAAAATTGTCTAAGGCCATCTTCGAGAGAAAAATTGCACAGGACACTAAGGATAATCACAAGGCTTTCTTTAGTTATGTTAGAAACCTGGGTGGGAATTCCCAGAAATGCTCAGTTAGTCCAAAATGACAAAAAATACACCGAACCCACAGGCATTGCCAACATCCTAGCTGACAGGTTCAGAGCAACCCCCCCACCACCACCAAAAGGGCGAATATCTATCCCAGCAGAGTGCTGCCCCCCCTGACATCTCAGATACTCAGGTAAGAGCCGCCCTCTCCAAAGCAAAAAACACAGCATCAATGGGACCAGACGGTGTCCTGGGCTGCGTCCTACATGAACTCCAAGAAGAGCTAAACCCAAACATAAAACTACTGTTCAATCTCAGCCTTACTACAGGATATGTACCCAAAGAGTGGCGTACAGCAACAGTGGTCCCTCTCCACAAAGGTGGTGCCTCAACGGATCCTGGAAACTATCACCCCATAAGCCTGACTAGCTTGGTCTGCAAAGCTATGGAAAGGATCGTCATGGACCTCATAAAGATATTGGGGACCTACAGACACTGGATCCTACCCAGTTCGGCTTTAAGGGCAGATCCTGCCTCTTAAACCTGGTCAATTTCTTTGAAACAGTCACCAAGGCCATTGACGAGGGGAAGGTGGTCCACACAGCCTACCTGGACCTCGCAAAAGCCTTTGATACAATACCCCACTCGGGCATTATAGATAAGCTCACCAGCTTAAATATAAACCCCTATGTCACTAGATGGGTTGCAAACTGGCTCAAGGACAGAACCCACATGGTTAGAATTGCTGGAGCCATGTCAGACTCCAAACCAGTTACAAGTGGCGTGCCACAAGGCTCAGACTTGGGACCTCTCTTGTTCGGTATATATTTCTCGGAGGTACAGGCAAACATGGAAGGACTGTGGCTGACCAAGTTTGCAGATGACTGCAAACTGGGCGCCATAATCGACTCTCCAGCCGACGCAAGCATCCTCCAAAAGGGCCTAATAGAAACAGACAACTGGTGCCAGAGCCATGGCCTCAAGCTAAACGCCAAAAAGTGTATAGTCATCCCCTTTGGCAAAAACAAAGTGCCCACAAATTACCACATAGGAGGTAATCCATTAAGTACAGAAGAAGTAATTAGGGACCTGGGGACCCAAGTTGATAACAATCTCTCATTTGAAAACCACGTGGCCAAAGTGGTTAGAAAAACATTTTATATAGCCCACCTAATCATGAAGGGATTCACATCTAGATCAGGGAGGTCATCGTGCCTCTTTACTCATCCCTCATCAGGCCCATAATTGAGTACAATGCCCCTTTTGGGATGTACCTTACCAGACACCTGCAGCAACTGGAAAGACCCCAAAAGTACCTCACCAAGAGGATCAAAGGGCTCAAACAGATGCCATATGCTGCCTGGTTAAAGAAACTCCAGCTCTACTCAGTGGCATACCGCCTGCTCAGAGGCGATCTGTGCCTGACGTATAAAGCCATGTCCAACCTGGAATTAATGGACATGCTGCACCTCAGAAAATCCAAATCCCATCGAGCTACGCTCGAGACTTGAACCTCAGCACTGAAATAAATAGGACATGCTGGAGGGACAGATTCATAACCCAGAGGCTCCCTTCACTCTGGAATAAAATCCCAGTCCAGGTTAGGCAGAGTCCCTCATTGACTCTCTTCAAGAGGAATCTTGATGAGTGGATGGGAGATCATAGGTTTACCCCGGGTATCACTTCTGTGTCACTGTTAGACAAAGGCACAGTATACTAACCTCGAAAAAGGGCATAGCAAAATTAATTTAAAATGGGTGGTGAAAGCCAAATACACTCTAGCTAGGCTTATAAATGCCCTAGGGCAGATAGCCTAGTATGAGCCTATGAACAGTATGATAGCTTCTAGGATTTTCCAGTCTCTGCTGGCATCTGCTTGGAAGCTGCCAGATAATATTTATTGTCGATAAGTGGCTCAAGTACAAAGGGAACTGTTAACTTGGGTAGAGCTGATGAAGGCTAGGAATTGGACTGGGTGTAGCGTGGAACTGTTACAAGAACAACAACAAACTGAGCAGCAGGGCGGAGGGCAACAAAAATTTATTAGAAATAAGCAGTAGCACTGCACAAGTGCATGCAGCCAAGTTGGGAGTATCAGGGAGTTGCTATGAACAAAGAACAACTTTGTGCAGCTTAGAGCTACTTTGTAGTACTGTTAATAACCTTTAGCAAGCATGCAAGCTAGGTGGGAGACCAAAATGAATACAGGAGAATGGTACATTGCTGTTATAAACACTTCAAAACAGCCAGTTCTGTCCATGAGAAGCAGTGTACTCTGCTGCTCGTAGTACAATAAGGCCCAAATCTGGTTAGAGCCTGTCAGCGCAGTAACTGTGTGTAACAAGGAAAAGCGGCACAGAGCAATCTGTTGGGTCCTGCTGTGAAGCACACCTTAAATACTACCCCTGGTGCCCCCTCATTTTTCTCCTTACCTTATGCACCATGGCAGGTGGTGCCCCCATTGCTGTGCTGCATTTTCCTTCCATTCATGCCTATTTTATGACATAAGGTTTCATATTTAAAACCCTGTAAATTAATTAGTTTTTCCTTATGTGATATCACTGAAAAGTTCATTGTACTTTACCCTCAGCAGTGCCAGTTTAGGGCAAGTGTGTGGGTGGGTCCACAGACTATAATGGATGCACAACTAAACAATTTGGCACTTCATCCATTAAACTATAGATACACCCCCACACAATCCCTCCAGTGATGTTGAAGGATATAGTAGAATTATGTGGGTATTTTGTAAGATGTGGGGAAAATACATCATGGACTTTGACTTCGTGATCCAGTATATATTCAGACTGGTACAGAGCACCTTAAAAGTCAAAGCCAGTCAGAAAAAAAAAAACGCTGTAATTTAAGCCTCGAGCAAGCAGAGTGCCCAGAACACTAACAGATGTTTACTGTTACTAAAAGTATCCCAAATGGGCATAACCTGTTCACAAAAAGCATTTTTCTGTGTATACTTCATGCATGCGTGTTTGTACCACACACACACACACACACACACACATACTGACACAGTTTCTAAATTCCATCTGCCACTGTTTTTGATTTTGCAGAGGGATTGGCCATTGTACCATTATTATGACATTTTTCTGTGCACTCTATAGATTTTTGTGATACCTGTAGCTACCAAGTACAGATGATAAAAATCTAAAAGCTGGTATGTTAACAGGAGAGAAAAGATGCCTGTTGTGGGCAGCGATCACTATGCCGATGGATTTCCCTTATGCTTTATTTCAGATTGGAATTGGTAGTTCAGTTTTGCACTGTTACATGGCTTTAGAGCTACTCTTTAAATGAAAGCCTGTTTTAAATCACTGGTTTGTTTTAGATTAGTACAATTGTTTGCTGACTTGTAACTTGGAACACCTCCATATGAGCTAAAAATACGTGTAGAAATTCTATTAAATTGTAACCTTTTTGAGCTGCTACATATGTGTAGTTATTTCAGGTAACCGAAATGTGTCGCTACTGTTTTAATATTCAGGTTTTGTTTAATGTCACATGACGCATCTGCACCAGTGGTGGTGCTTTAATTGTTGCATGTGATTTTCCTTACAGCAATTTAGAGCAGCCTTATAAAGCAGTTTGAGCAGCATTAATATCTGCAGCCAGCCAACTCTGCATTAATGTCTGCAGCAGCCACTCTGTCTTAGCTTAGAGTGTGTAAGCTGTCAACTTTTCCATTCATAAAGTTAGCACCCACAAACTATGGAACTTAAGCCAGATACAAATTTGGCACTCATTTGTTCAAGAATTCTGTTTTCTGTCAAGAGTGAAATGTGTAGTTCTATTGAGGTTGATTTTATACAGAGGAAAGCAAATCTGATAAAATGATGGAGCTGTGGAGTAGAGGGATAAAGGCCTAACTACAGCCCAGGTGACCCAGGCTCAATTAGTGGCTTGGGCATCTGAGGTACTGGCAGGAATGGGTGTGCCCATCCTGAGTGGTGGGCATTCATGGATGCTGCTTGAGGGGAGGTGTTGCCTAAATCAGGGTAGTGGCCCTCTGATGTTGTATTGATGAACGTGGGGAGAAGGCAAGGAAACCAGGTAGGTCATAAAAATCTCCAGACTGATGTTTGTCAGCTGAGAGCCCCAAGGGCAGTCTTAAGAACCGGGCTGGCCACAACCCATGTTGGAGCAAGTGTAGGGGGGGATTATGGGAAAAGCTGGTAGACTAGGTAATGGATGTGGGGTACTGGAATAGGAGTGCTATTAGATAAGCAAGGGTGGGAGGCAAAACAGTTCAGATGTTTTGTTTATCTGATGTGGCTGTGCTGAGCCTAGATCTGGCTAGTATTTCTTGCTTGTTTCACCACATTTCTACAACGGTTTAGAAAGCATTCTTGACCCACTGTACATGGAAGATGTTCCATAATTGGCATGTCATCTTCTTTGTGAACATTATGGTACCTTGAATATAAAGCAGCAGTTTTTCACAACATGATGTAGATTATAAAGTTGTACCATTTTAGTATCAATTTGTCCTAGGCAGGTTGCAGACCTGTGTGCTAGACTAACAAGAATTCCTGAGTCGTCTTCTATGTTGTAAATGCTACTAAATCTGCATTGCCCACCCTACAAGTTCTTCAGTTTTAGAGAAGGTTTGGCAGTGGTGGATGTAGGTAAGGAAGTAAAATTATGGCACCCCCCCCCCCATTCATTTGAAAAAAATAATTAATGCTGCTTCACTCAATCTAATTTTTCCAAATCTTTTGATTTTTCTGATGCCAAGATAGGAATGAACACTATTCTTAAGTCAGTGTATAATTAAAGTTCATGAAATTAGTATTGTTTTTATCTTTCTTGGCCAAAAGTGCTCTTCGCAGCACATTCAATGCGCTCAGAATTTACTCCTGTAATTCATATGGAGTTAGTTACATGTTTTAGTAGCATATCTAAATATGACTGTTGTCTTTTTTTTTTTTTTTTTTAATTAGATCCATTGGTCCTACTACTACTGGAACAGTATGAGCATCTTTTTCCACATTGCTCTGGTTTCTGCCTGCAAATCCTGATATTTTTGACTGTCTGTACATGAGACACATTGTTGCGCTTGTAATTTATGTTTTCATTTAGCAGATTTATTTTTCTTTAAATAGAGCAGACCTTCCTTGGCTCAAATGATGTACAGCTTCCAAGAAACTGCATTAAGTATCTAATTACAAAAAGTGACACTTATATTGCAAATAAGACTGTTGTATTTAAATGCAAATCTAAAAACGCAATGTGAGCCTTTAATTTGCAGAGCATCATTAGATGTCATCTTCAGTTCATGTCCAGCAGTGCTTTTTCTGTCAGTTTAATGGAAGAAGTCTTTCTGTTTCTACTGTCCTACCTGGCAAGAAATCCTCAAGTGTGGGCAGGTTTGGGAAACATTTAGACTTCCTTTAACTCGGTTTTCTACATATTTTACCCAATTTAAATATATGGTACTGTACACTCCAGGATTTTGAGTTATGATACACTTGTCAAACACTAACAGTACAAGGCAAAGGCCTAAAACTCTACCATATTTAATCCTCCAATAATAAAAATACATTTAATAAGATCCTGCGCACTTTAGGATGTAGTTCATGCATCTGCTGTAATGGCATTCCTGAATTAATTTGAATAGTTGTAAAATAACTGTGTAGCTGGATCATATAAAGCTAAAATCCTAAACTTTCATGCTTAACAGATGTACAGCAAGTGACATTACTGTTTTACTTGTCTGTTAACGTCTTCAATTTTGTTTTTGTTTTGTGTTGTGGCTGAAATAGTCCATCTGGTTGAGCTTACTTACCCTGTTACCAGTGAATAATAAATGAACAGAATAAACTGTTTTTCACTGCAAATGAGATGAGTTTACGTTGGGTAATACACTTTGGTGCATTTTGATGTTCTTCATTCCACATTGCTGCAGTCCTAACTATTGGGTAGTCCGCTGTCCAGTCGGCCCGAATACCAAAGTATATGGCTGACGTCGGTCAGGGCGCATTAGACTGACGTCAGTACGTCAGGGTACTAATGCGCATGACCGACGTCATATCCTCAGTCTTTTTTGCCGCATGGTCCGATGCAGAAGCAATTTTGCGAGTGCAGGTTGGCGTTCTGAAAGTTTCTGAAGTCAGAGTTTCAGACCGAATCAAAGTTGGCTAAGTACCCGTTAGAATATTTTGGTTTTCTTGCCTCAGTATTTAACCAGATGTCAGAAAAAGTGAATAACTGTATTTCTTGTGGGAAACAGATACCTCATAGGGATTACCATACTTTGTGTATACCTTGTTTAGGGCCTGAGCACGACGTTGTTGGATGCCGCTCTTGTGCTAGATTTAACAAACGCACTATTAAGAGAAGGTTAGACTGTGCCAGGTTAGTTTTGGGAAGCGTTGTAATTATCAAATGCCGCCGGATGCTCCGACGCCCGCTTCAGCAAAAAGCGTAAGGACAAAGCAGCAAAGCCTAGAGTGGAAGAACCGACAGTCCCTGGCGCCGGTTCTTTAGAAGGCTCAGTGGAGCCGGAGGTTCTGCCAGGTGTTTCTTTGGAGTCTCAGGGAGAGACTTTATTGTTACAGGATGTATCCTCTCAGGAAGTAGGCCAGGCTGAGGGGCTTCTCAGGTGGCTGTTCTTCCCTCTCTTCCTAAGGTGGTTAGAGCCTCCCCTCTGTTTCCAAGGCTTCTTTGAGAGGCAGGCCAAGTGTAGCTTCAGTGGGGGTTTCTCCTAGTGCTTCAGGGTCTTTGCCTAAGAAACATATGCTTAAAATGGCAGAGGATTTGATTACTATGATTAGAGGTTCTATGCCCCCTCCTGATAAGAGGCCTAGGGTGGAACCTGAGTTTGAGAGTTTTGAGCACTGTTCGAGGCTTCTGAGTCTTGACTGAAGACTTGCAGGAGTATCCTCCTTATTCTGATTCTGATGTGGATGATTCTACTCCTTCAGCTTCTCCTCCTGAGGATTTTTCATTTTCAGAGACCCTGCATTCCATGAGGGAGCATTTTAAATGGGAAGGTCAAGATTTCTCTGATTCCAGAAAGAGGCTTAGGGAATTCTTGTTTTACCCCAGCATAGGCCTTTAGCTATACCTCCTGTTCTGAATGTGGTGGAAGATGTTTTGCAGAGGCTTCCCTGAATCCTGATTCTTTGCCTCCTGCCCCAGTTAAACCGGATAGGTACTATAGGGTGCCTGAAGCTCATAAGTATCTTTTAAGAGTCCTAGGGCAGACCCGAAACTGTCTCTCAGGGGCCTAAAGGGGTGAAGGCCTCTGTTGTTAAAAATCCTGTTCCTCCTGATAAAGAGGCAAGGGCTTTGGATAGATGGAGAAAGAAAGTGTATACTTCTTCCACTTTAGCCATGAGGGCGTTGAATTGTCAGTTTCACATGTTAAAATATCAGAATTACCTCCTTTCACAATTGAAATCTAAGGTGGATGCTCTGGCAGAAGGTATTGAGTGTAAAGAGTTGCAGGATTTAGTTCATGTGTCTGAACAGGTGGGTAAACATTCCTTGCAGTGTGGTTTTGTTGCTGTGCAGGCCTCCTCGAGGGTGGCTGCCACTGGTTCTGTTCTTCGTAGGCATGCCTGGTTGAGAGATCAGAATTTAGCCGAGCATGTTAAAACAAGGATTTTGGATGCTCCTTTGCAGTCTGATGTGTTGTTTGGTTCGCCTGTGGAAGCAGTTTTAAAGAAAATGGAGGACAAGGCTAAGTCTATGCAAACTGTTAAGGATTTTTTGCAGGTGCAGCCTCCAGTTTAGTAGAAATTGGCCTACTAAGGGATGGACTTATCCTGCTTATGATTCCCAGTCTAGGGGTAGGTCTAGACGTGGTAGGGGCAGAGCTCAAGGTTCTTTTAGGCCTAGGACAGGAGTTCCCCTGCTCAGACTTCTGGTGAGGGCAGGGGTCAGTCCTTTCGTAAGCAGACCCAATGACCTGCCTTTTCAGCTGCCAGTACATTCTCGCCTGGCAGCACCTTTGGGAGGAAGGCTGTCTCTTTTCAAAGAAAATTGGGATTTAATTACCCAAGACAGATGGGTTCTGGATATCATTCACCACGGTTACAGGTTTTATTTCCATACCTTGCCTCCTTTCAAAGGCATGCCAGACATTCCTCCTCTACAAAGAAAAGAGGCTCACAAGCAAATTTTTCTGTTGCTCCAAATAGGGGCCATTCAGCCAGTTCCTGTGCCAGAAAGGGGCCTAGGATTTTATTCTCGCCTGTTCCTAGTACCGAAGAAGGGGAACACGTGGAGACCAATTTTGGATTTATCTATCCTCAACACTTATCTGGACATTCCCAAGTTCAAAATGTTGGCGTTACAACAGCTTTTACCTCTGCTGGGCAAAGATCACTGGATGGTAACTTTAGATCTCAAGGAAGCTTACCTTCATGTGCCTATAAGACTAAGTTGCAGGAAGTATCTGCGTTTTCGAGCTGGAAATTCTCATTATCAGTTCTCTGCATTGCCCTTTGGCTTATCCACTGCCCAGAGTATTCACAAAGGTTCTGGCTCCAGTGATAGCTTACTTCAGGCTAAAAGGAATTCAAATCTATCCTTACTTGGACGACTGCCTGATTCTAGCTCAAGAAAAGAAAGACCTTCTACAGCATTTGGATTATGTCATAGCAGTGCTAAGATGCCTAGGGTATTCTGTGAACGAAATAAAGTCCAGTCTAGTACCCTCTCAAGACATGTGCTTTCTGGGTGTGAGACTGAATACAGCAGCCCAGATGGCCTTTTAACCCCGGACAAACAAAAGAATCTTTCCAGTTACTTCCATCAACTATCTCTTCAGTCCGGGCTGACTGCAAGGACAGTCCTTCAAGCCTTAGGGTTCATGGCATCTTGTATTCTGGTGCTTCCCAATGCCAAACTGCATATGAGGAAGCTGCAATGGTATCTCAAAATGTATGGACACAGCACTGCCAGGATTTGGACACTGTCATTCAAATAATACCTTGCATTCAAAAGGAATTTTTGTGGTGGGCTCAGGAATGTCACCTAAACAAGGGACTCTCTGTGACCCGGCCAGAGGCGAGTCAGATACTAACGACAGATGCCTCAGACATTGCTTGGGGAGCTCATCTAAATGGAAAGTGGATACAAGACAAGTGGCCTGCCAGACTACAGCATCTACATATCAACATGAAAGAGATGTTAGCAGTCCAGTTTGCATTAATGGCTTTCAAGGAGTTACTTCTTCCAGGGCAGGTGTTGATTCTAACAGACAACACAACTGTCATGTGGTACATCAACAAACAAGGGGAACACATTCTTACCCATTGTGCAGGCAAGCAATGATTTTATGGGAGACTGCGCTCAGCTTGCAACTAACTCTTCAGGCAAGGTTTCTGCCGGAGCACAGAACTCCTTAGCAGATGTGTTAAGCAGACAAATCATGGATCCCCACAGTGGAAACTGGATCTTCATGTATTTCAAAATTGACAGTGTCATGGGGAACTCCAGACATAGATCTGTTCGCTTCTCCACTAAACCACCAGCTGCCAAAGTTTTGCACAAAGAGGTTTCATCACACAGCTTGGAAAGTGGATGCTCTTTCTTTCAGTTGGAAAAATCTTCATGTGTATGCTTTTCCACCTCTGCCTCTTCTCCCAAAGGTGCTTCTAAAGGTCAGACAAGACAAGCCAAGGATGATTTTAATAGCTCCAGATTGGCCTCGGCAGCACTGGTACCCATTACTGAGGAGTCTGGTAAGGAAGCCTCCATGGCCTTTACCCTTGATTCCACACCTGTTGTCTCAGAGGGACGGTCACCTGCTCAATGTCAAGCTTCACTCTCTTCATCTAACAGCCTGGCATATTCTGTTTTGAAAGACAGCAGGTCTCAACTTCCTCAACAAGTTTTAAATGTGATTATGGAAGCCAGAAGACCTAGTACAAGGAAAGTGTACGCAGAAAAATGGAAGAGATTTTTATTTTGGAGTGCAGCAAACAATTTGGAGATTTCTGAGCCTAATTTGAGTGTGGCTCTTCAATATCTTACTGAGTTATTGGACAAAGGTTTGTCTTTCTCTTCCATTAAGATTCATGCTGCAGCAATTTCAGCTCACTATGATTGTGACCCACCATTGTTTTCGCATCCTTTGTTCAAGCAATTTCTTAGAGGGGCAAAGAATATAAGACCCCCACGTAGAGCTCCTACTCCTGCTTGGGATCTCAATTTTGTGTTGGAGAAACTTACTCTACAACCTTTTGAGCTTGCGGGCTACTGCTGAATTGAAATACTTGTCATGGAAGACTGCTTTTTTGTTGGCCATTACTTCTGCAAGAAGGGTTTCTGAGTTGCAGGCCCTTATGGCGGTAGAGCCTTTTTTGATTTTTCATAAGGATAGGGTATCTTTGCGTACTAATCCTTCCTTTATGCCTAAGGTGGTTTCTAGTGTGGCTTTAAACCAAACTATTCATTTGCCTACTTTTATGCAGATCCTCAAAATAAAGGGGAAAAGATTTTGCACACTTTAGATGTACACAGGCAGTTGCGTTATTATTTGAGCAGGACTAAGGATTTTAGGCAGTCTCAGCAGTTGTTTGTTTCTTTTGCTTTGGGTTCGCAGGGCAAGCCTGTGTCAAAACAAACCATTTCTAGGTGGATTGGGTTTTGCATTGCATTTTGTTATTCCCATCATGGCAAGGAGATTCCAGTTGGGATTAGGCCTCATTCCACTAGGGCTACTGCCACTTCAACAGCATTTCTAAGGGGGGTGGCAACTAAGGATATTTTGGAGGCAGCTACTTGGAGTTCAGTGCATACTTTCTCTAAGCATTATCACCTTCCTCTCTACTCTAAGTCTAGGGCTGGTTTTGCCACAGCTATTTTGCAAGGCATGTTGTCAGTTCCTGCTTCCTTATGATTTGCCAGCCTCCCTTACCTCTGCTTTGGGATTCTACCCAATAGTTAGGACTGCAGCAATGTGGAATGAAGAACATAGTACAGTTTTGTACCTACCATAAATGTAGATGTTCGAGGATCCACATTGCTGCAGTCCAATTTACCCTCCCTCCTTCCCTCTGTGTTTAGGGGTGGTTGTGTAGGTGAGGTTATATTCTGGTAATTTTGTATATATTGTACATATTTTTGGTGCAGGTATATTTGGAGTTTTTGGTTTTGGCCTTATCTTTTCAGGGTCTTCTGACATCTGGGGCAAGAAAAGACTGAGGATATGACGTCGGTCATGCGCATTAGTACCCTGACGTACTGACGTCAGTCTAATGCGCCCTGACCGACGTCAGCCATATACTTTGGTATTCGGGCCGACTGGACAGCGGACTACCCAATAGTTAGGACTGCAGCAATGTGGATCCTCGAACATCTACATTTATGGTAGGTACAAAACTGTACTTTTCATGCTGTGAGGTTAGCAGCTGTTGTGGTGTCATTAGAATGCATGCTTAGTTACTGACCTAGCCTTTCTCTACACTGGTTAGCACTGCTGATTCGCAGCTTTGGTTCCCAGCTGGACAGCCTTCTGTGCAAGAGTCTGCATGTCCTCCCTGTGTCCATAATGTTGTTTTGCCCAGGTCTGAAGTTTCCTGCGATATGTCAAACACATTACAATAGTGTATTGGCTGTCGTCCAAATTGTGCATTTGTATGTGTGTGGGTCTCTTTGCAGTGGACTAGGACACTGTCCAGGATTTGTTTGGAGTAAGCTTCTCCTGGGATATGGGTCTCTCTGCAGTGGACTAGGACACTGTCCAGGATTCGTTTGGAGTTAGCTCCTCATGTGATGTGTGGGTCTCTCTGCAGTGGACTAGGACACTGTCCAAGATTCATTTGGAGTAAGCTCCTCCTGTGATCTTGAATAAGATAAAGCTGGTATCACTGAAGGTGTAATCGAAGTAATAAAATTAAATCATAAAGTGTAGGCAACACAGATGAACTGAAATAAAGTAGTATAATAAATTCTTTAGTCTGGCAGTTATAGCTGGATTACATCTAATGAGATTCATCCCACAACCTTGTGTTTACTTCGTTCAGTTTTTGTTTGTCTTCTGTGTGTCATAGGAAGTTACCTAATCAGGCCATGATCCATGTTTACTCCTGAAAAAAGCACTTGTGCTTAGTGGGTTTATCAGGTTGACAAATAAGATACCTATTTACTTTTATGCAGTTGGCAATTCCTTCTATTAATACTGTATAGTGTTGGTAGAGCTTATTCAGCGTTTTCCAATGTAAGGTAAAAGTCACTGTCTTTGGTGTCCTCATATATCACTGTTTAAATATGTGTGGGCAGTGAACTTGTTACTGGAATTGCCACTGGGAATATTTGTTCTGCTGCTATACTGTGGTAGTAGAAATGCTGGTGTTCTTGGATTTTACTCCTGAACTGGTCACATTCCACATGATTCTCTGCTAAATTCCCCTCTAATGTTGTAATTCAAAGTACAAGAAATTAATTTTTCCATTTTGCCAGAGCACCCCCCCCCCCCCACCAAAGAGGGCAGTTCTGCAGTACCAGAACTGTCAGTGGAGATGTTAAGTGTGGAGGTAATTTAAGTTAGCAATTGCGTAACTAATTTACAATTACTTGCCTACAGTAATCCAGCATAATTAGATGGTACCCAAAGTGACGTAAGCACCTCCTGCTCGCCCATGAATATTAATCCCATAAATCTTCTGTGTTCAGGCCCAATTTTTAAATGGAATATTTGTAAATGGGTGTGAAATGATCTTTTGTTTTTGTATAAAAAGTGTTTTCATGTGTAAATATGCATGCAAACACTTAAAAAAAGACAAAAGGTCATGTTGCACCTTTTGATCTTTGAGGATAACGTTGTGAGATTAAAATGATGAAATGCGGTTGTGTTCTACTTTCTGAATGCCATGCTACACTTTTGTCAAATAAATGAAATAAAAGTAATCTAGTACTATTTGAAGGTAGTGCTACTGGGCTGTCTCAGATTGTCTGCTTCCTGCTGGGTGGAACTGATACTGCACTTGTTGCTATGTCAAAGAACACGTCTGTAACATTAATTTTTATAAACTGTGATTTAATAAAGATATTTAAACTGTAAAATGTGTCTGCATAGGTTAGTAGAATGTTAAACCAAGATAACATTTTCCATTACTGTACTGCAGTCTACTTGTTTTCTTTTTAACCATTTTTATTCGCTCACACACTACATAAACCTCAGTTTCTGCCTTTCCCTAAACCTCAATTCCCCTGCCTTAGAATTTCTGGAAACAATACCAGAGTAATGTTGCTTATATCGGACATTTGCTCTTTTTCTTTTCTAAAGACTCAACTTCCAGTTCTTTAATATCCTTTGCAGTATTCAAAACTTAAATTATGTTTGGTACAGATTTGATTTCCATATTTTTTGAGTCTAACGGTAATTTGTACAGTTGGAGTAAAATAATCATACATGCAGCAGTTAGAAAAAACAAAACTGAACCAATGGTGGGTCATGATGTTCTTCGTTCCCCATTGCTGCAGTCCTTACTATTGGGTATAGTCCGCATCCAGTCGGCCCGAATACCAGAGTATAAGGCTGACGTCGGTCAGGGCGCATTAGACTGACGTCAGTACGTCAGGGTACTAATGCGCATGACCGACGTCATATCCTCAGTCTTTTTTGCCGCATGGTCCGATGCAGAAGCAGTTTTGCGAGTGCAGGTTGGCGTTCTGAAATATTTCCGAAACCGGAGTTTCAGACCGAAACAGAGCTGGCGAAGTACCCCGTTGGGGAACATTTTGGTTTTTTCTTGCCTCAGTATTTAACCGGATGTCAGAAAAAGTGAATAACTGTATTTATTGTGGGAAACAGATACCTCATAGGGATTACCATACCTTGTGTATACCTTGTTTAGGGCCTGAGCACGACGTTGTTGGTTGCCGCTCTTGTGCTAGGTTTAACAAACGCACTATTAAGAGGAGGTTAGACTGTGCCAGGTTAGTGTTTGGGAAGCGTTGCAATTATAAAATGCCGTCGGATGCTCCGGCGCCGCGTCAAGAAGCGCAAGGACAAAACAGCGAAGCCTAGGGTTGATGAACCGGCAGTCCTGGGCGTCGGTTCTTTAGAAAACTCAGTGGTGCCAGAGGTTTTGCCAGGAGTTTCCATGTAGTCTCAGGCAGAAACTTTACTGTTACAGGATGTGCCTTCTCAGGAGGTAGGCCAGGCTGAGGGGCTTCTCAGGTAACTGTTCTTCCCTCTCTTCCCAAGGTAGTTAGAGCCTCTCCTTCTGTTGCCAAAACTTCTTTGAGAGGTAGGCCTAGTTCAGCTTCAGTGGGGCTTCTCCTAGCATTTCGGGTTCTGAACCTAAGAAACATATGCTTAAAATGACAGAAGATTTGATTACTATGATTAGAGGTTCTATGCCCCGCCTGATAAGAGGCCTAGGGTGGAACCGGAGTTTGATAGTTTTGAACAGTGTTCAGAGGCTTCAGAGTCTTCTGCGGAAGACTTGCAGGAGTATCCTACTTATTCTGATTCTGATGTGGATGATTCCACTCCTACAGCTTCTCCTCCTGAGGATTTCTCATTTTCAGAGACTCTGCATTCCATGAGGGAGCACTTTAAATGGGAAGGCCAGGATTACTCTGATTCAGGAAAAGGCTTAGGGAATTCTTGTTTTACCCCAGCATAGGCCCTTAGCTATTCCTCCTGTGTTGAATGTGGTGGAAGATGTTTTGCAGAGGCTTCCCTGAACCCTGACTCTTTGCCTCCTGCTCCTGTTAAGCCTGATAGGTATTATAGGGTGCCCGAAGCTCATAAGTATTTGTTTAAGAGTCCTAGGGCGGACCCAGAAACTATTTCTCAAGGGCCTAAAGGTGTTAAAGCTTCTGTGATTAAAAATCCTGTTCCCACTGATAAAGAGGCAAGGGCTTTGGATAGGTGGGGAAAGAAAGTGTATACTTCTTCCACTCTAGCCATGAGAGCATTGAATTGTCAGTTTCACATGCTAAAATATCAGAATTATCTCCTTTCACAATTAAAATCTAAGGTGGATGCTTTGGCGGAAGGTATTGAGTGTAAAGAGTTGCTGGATTTGGTTCATGTGTCTGAACAAGTGGGTAAGCATTCTTTGCAATGTGGTTTTGATGCTGTACAGGCCTCCTCGAGGGTGGCTGCTACTAGTTCTGTTCTTCGCAGGCATGCCTGGTTGAAGGATCAGAATTTAGCTGAGCATGTTAAGACAAGGATTTTGGATGCTCCTTTACAGTCTGATGTGTTGTTTGGATCGCCTGTGGAAGCAGTTTTAAAGAAAATGGAGGACAAAGCTAAGTCTATGCAAACTGTTAAAGATTTTTGCAGGTGCAGCCCGAAGTTTAGTAGAAATTGGCCTGCTAAGGGGTGGACATATCCTGCTTATGATTCCCAGTCTAGGGGTAGGTCTAGACGTGGTAGGGGCAGGGCTCAAGGTTCTTTTAGGCCTAGAACAGGGAGTTCACCTGCTCAGACTTCTGGTGAGGGCAGGGGTCAGTCCTTTCGTAAACAGACCCAATGACCTGTCTTTTCAGCTGCCAGTAGATTCTCGTCTGGCAGCTCCTTTGGGAGGAAGACTGTCTCTTTTCAAAGAAAATTGGGATTTAATTACTCAAGACAAATGGGTGTTGGATATCATTCACCACGGTTACAGATTTTATTTCCATACAATGCCCCCTTTCAAAAAAGAGGCTCACAAGCAAGTTTCTCAGTTACTCCAGATGGGGGCCATTCAGCCAGTCCCTGTATCAGAAAGGGGCCTAGGATTTTATTCTCGCCTGTTCCTAGTACCAAAGAAGGGGAACACGTGGAGACCAATTTTGGATTTATCTCTCCTCAACACTTTTCTGGACATTCCCAAGTTCAAGATGTTGACGTTACCACAGCTTTTACCTCTGCTGGGCAAAGATCACTGGATGGTAACTTTAGATCTCAAGGAAGCTTACCTTCATGTGCCTATAAGGCTAAGTTGCAGGAAGTATCTGCGGTTTCGAGCTGGAAATTCTCATTATCAGTTCTCTGCATTGCCCTTTGGCTTATCTACTGCGCCCAGAGTATTCACAAAGGTTCTGGCTCCAGTGATAGCTTACTTCAGGCTTCAAGGAATTCAAATCTATCCTTACTTGGGCGACTGCCTGATTCTGGCTCAAGAAAAGGAAGACCTTCTACAGCATCTGGAATATGTTATAGCAGTGCTAAGATGCCTAGGGTATTCTGTGAACGAAATAAAGTCCAGTCTAGTACCCTCTCAAGACATGTGCTTTCTGGGTGTGAGACTGAATACAGCAGCCCAGATGGCCTTTTAACCCCGGACAAACAAAAGAGTCTATCACTTTACTTCCATCAACTATCTCATCAGTCCGTGCTGACTGCAAGGACAGTCCTTCAAGCATTAGGGTTCATGGCATCTTGTATTCTGGTGCTTCCCAATGCCAAACTGCATATGAGGAAGCTACAATGGTATCTCAAAATGTATGGACACAGCACTGCCAGGATTTGGACACTGTCATTCAAATAATACCTTGCCTTCAAAAAGAATTTTTGTGGTGGGCTCAGGAATGTCACCTAAACAAGGGACTCTCTGTGACCCGGCCAGAGGCGAGTCAGACTTTAACGACAGATGCCTCGGACATTGCTTGGGGAGCTCATCTAAATGGAAAGTGGATACAAGACAAGTGGCCTGCCAGACTACAGCATCTACATATCAACATGAAGGAGATGTTAGCAGTCCAGTTTGCATTAATGGCTTTCAAGGAGTTACTTCTTCCAGGGCAGGTGTTGATTCTAACAGACAACACAACTGTCATGTGGTACATCAACAAGCAAGGGGAACACATTCTTATCCTCTATGCAGGCAAGCAATGATTTTATGGGAGACTGCGCTAAGCTTGCAACTAACTCTTCAGGCAAGGTTTCTGCGGAGCACAGAACTCCTTAGCAGATGTGTTAAGCAGACAAATCATGGATCCCCACAGTGGAAACTGGATCTTCATGTATTTCAAAATTGACAGTGTCATGGGAACTCAGACATAGATCTGTTCGCTTCTCCACTAAACCACCAGCTGCCACAGTATTGCACAAAGGGGTTTCATCACACAGCTTGGAAAGTGGATGCTCTGTCTTTCAGTTGGAAAAACCTTCATGTGTATGCCTTTCCTCCTCTGCCTCTTCTTCCAAAGGTACTATTAAAGGTCAGACAAGACAGGCCAAGGATGATTTTGATAGCTCCAGATTGGCCTCGGCAACACTGGTACCCACTACTACGGAGTCTGGTAAGGAAGCCTCCATGGCCTTTACCTCTGATTCCTCATCTGTTATCTCAGAAGGATGGTCATCTGCTCAATGTCAAGCTTCACTCTCTTCATCTAACAGCCTGGCATATTCTGTGTTGAAACACAGCAGGTCTCAACTTCCTCAACAAGTTTTAAATGTGATTATGGAAGCTAGAAGACCTAGTACAAGGAAAGTGTATGCAGAAAAATGGAAGAGATTTATATTTTGGAGTACAGCAAAGAATTTGCAGGTTTCTGAGCCTAATTTGAGTGTGGCTCTTCAATATCTTACTGAGTTATTGGACAAAGGTTTGTCCTTCTCTTCCATTAAGATTCATGCTGCAGCAATTTCAGCTCACTATGATTGTGACCCACCATTGTTTTCGCATCCTTTGTTCAAGCAGTTTCTTAGAGGGGCAAAGAATATAAGACCCCCGTAGAGCTCCTACTCCTGCTTGGGATCTCAATTTTGTGTTGGAAAAACTTACTCTACAACCTTTTGAGCCTGCGGCTACTGCTGAATTGAAATACTTGTCATGGAAGACTGCTTTTCTGTTGGCTATTACTTCTGCAAGAAGGGTGTCTGAGTTGCAGGCCCTTATGGCAGTAGAGCCATTTTGATTTTCCATAAGGATAGGGTATCATTACGTACTAATCCTTCCTTTATGCCTAAGGTGGTTTCTAGTGTGGCTTTAAACCAAACTATTCATTTGCCTACTTTTATGCAGACCCCCAAAATAAAGGGAAAAGATTTTGCACACTTTAGATGTACACAGGCAATTGCGTTATTATTTAAGCAGGACTAAGGATTTCAGGCAGTCTCAGCAGTTGTTTGTTTCTTTTGCTTTGAGTTCACAGGGCAAGCCTGTGTCAAAACAAACTATTTCTAGGTGGATTGGCTTTTGCATTGCATTTTGTTATTCCCATCATGGCAAGGAGATTCCAGCTGGGATTAGGCCTCATTCCACTAGGGCTACTGCCACTTCAACAGCATTTCTAAGGGGTGGCAACTAAGGATATTTTGGAAGCAGCTACTTGGAGTTCAGTGCATACTTTCTCTAAGCATTATCACCTTCCTATCTACTCTAAGTCTAGGGCTGGTTTTGCCACAGCTGTTTTGCAAGGCATGTTGTCAGCTCCTGCTTCTTTATGATTTGCCAGCCTCCCTTACCTCTGCTTTGGGATTCTACCCAATAGTAAGGACTGCAGCAATGGGCAGCGAAGAACATAGTACAGTTTTGTACCTACCATAAATGTAAATGTTCGAGGATCCCCATTGCTGCAGTCCATCAATCCCTCCTCCTTCCCTCTGTGTTTAGGGGTGGTCGTGTAGGTGAGGTTACATGCTTATATTTTTGTATATATTCTTGTATATATTGTACATATTTTTGGTGCAGGTATTTTGGGCCTTGTCTTTTTAGGGTCTTCTGACATCTGGGGCAAGAAAAGACTGAGGATATGACGTCGGTCATGCGCATTAGTACCCTGACGTACTGACGTCAGTCTAATGCGCCCTGACCGGCGTCAGCCATATACTCTGGTATTCGGGCCGACTGGATGCGGACTATACCCAATAGTAAGGACTGCAGCAATGGGGATCCTCGAACATCTACATTTATGGTAGGTACAAAACTGTACTTTTGCTGTAAGTTGTATATGATTGTGTGAATTACTGCTGAAGTGCAGTATTGGCTGATAATGCCAGGTTATAAAGATAATAAAATCCACTGTTTATAGCAAGGCAGTCTGTCTGTGATGCATGTGGATTGTTTTAAGGACTCGTTGCTTGTTATCTTGCTAATTACTTGTTTTTGTAGTTAATCCCATTGATTGGTCCACTTCTACCAGTTCATTCACATGAGGGATGAGAGACATTTGTACAAGGGCAAGTGTAGAACATGGCAGCAGTGGCTAATACCACATGGGGGGTATATTTTTTGCTGACTTGGTCATTAAACTCTCG
>NC_056745.1:263666040-263681040 GCF_019279795.1 Protopterus annectens | reverse complement strand
TAAACAGGTATGGCCAATTAACTGAGTCAAATACCTTATCTAAATCAAGACTAATCATAGCAATTTTTTTTTTTATTTTTATTTTCACAGTTTATTAATGTATGTATTTTCATTATATTATCCTCTACTTGTTTGTTTAAAATGAACCCAGTGTGATCACTGGTAATTAGTTTAGGTATAAGATTAATTCTGTTAGCTAAAATGGACATGAACATCTTATAGTCCACATTTAAAAGTGAAATGGGTCTGTATGATCACTTTATAGGATCCTTTTCTTATTTTAAAATAGGTGATCTAAGGAAATACTTCCATAATGCGGGGAGGGGGATTCAGCAATTGTGTTAATTTCTTTTTGGACCTTATCTAATATTTTAATTGCATCATCTGGTAGTATTTTATATACTTCTGGTATAAGACCACGTAAGCCTAGCACCTTTATTATTTTTTAACTTTTTTATTTGATCTTTTATTTCTGTTAAAGTGAATGGTCTATCAGTTTTTATTTGTTCACTTGTTTTATTATTTATATTTCCCTTAGAAAAGTTTTAACTGTTATCATCTAGGTTATTGGTATTATATATTTTTTTCATAAAATATTTTAAGGCAGTCAATAATACCTTTAATATCTGTTCTTTCTTTATTATTTGTGTGTTATAATTTCTCTGATGATATTTAGATCGATGAAAATGAACACATTTAGAACACGTTTATGCAGGCTTAAAGGGTTTACTGAATATGCCCGAAGTTTAATTTTTTCCAGGTTTATTGAAACTTTATGATTTAGAATTTCAACATATTTTGTATTTAAGTTTTTAAGTTCAGACTGACTGATAATGTCATTTGGCTTTAGATATAACTTTAGTGTATCAATTTTGGCTTGTAGTGCATTCAATTCCTTGTCCCAATTTCTTGTTTTACTAATATAACAGCTTGTAACTCTTCCATTTGATTAAGCCTTTAGTGGATCCCACAGGATAATGTCAGATACTTCACTATTCATGTTTATTTCTACGAAGCTTTTGATCTCTTTAACATACCAATCCTCTAATCCTTTTATTTTAATAATGTATACTGGCAATCTGCTGTGATGTATTATCATTTTTTTAAATATTAAAAATTATAGCATTATGGTCTGGTAATGGACATGAAACTATCAAAACTTCTCTATGTGATAAGATTGTTTGAGACAAAAAAATACCACTCCACTTATGTTGATCTTAGCTAACACATTCATGTTGCTATTCACTTGTAATGCCACATCAGATAAAGTTGTGCTGGTTCTCCTACCAGTCATTATGGAATTGGTCCATTCCCAGCCCTATGATGGGCTTTTTTCTGATAATAGTCCCTATTGCTCTTGCCCTATTCCCAATTGCTGTCACTATTTTGGCTTCTTTCAGTATTGTTTAAATTTCTCCTCCAGTCTTCTGTGCATTATATGAGAGTCTTTGCTGAAATACATGTACATTAGGTCTACTTTGAGATAGCAGTACATGATCACCTCGGGCACAGCATACTAAACACGGGCCACCCTGTTAGATGGCCACAGTAAAACCTTTGATGCTGATGTTGAAGCAGTTTCGGGGAAGGATGCTGTGGCCATCACTAAGTATACTTCCTTCAAAGCCACAGAGTTTAAAGTAATACTTGCTCTCTCATTTTAATTAAACAACTATCCCTACTGGACATACAAAATGGCTACACATTGAGTAATATTTTAATTTTAGCTCTCTCAGTATGAAAACAGAAGCTTAGCAGAGAAAGCCAGTGGACCTATACTTCTGGGTAAATTTTAGTAACTGGTTAGTATGTGCATTGCCTGGGTGCAAGACAAAAAGAAATACAGAGGAACTGAAGGAAAAAGCTGAGGAAAAAACAGACTGGAAAAAGTATTTCAGCTTTTTAGCAAAAAGCAGTGCAAACATCCAATATGACTTCCAGAGGAAAGTATAAGGCAACTGCATGCACACAGATCTAGTTAAACTAAACAAAACTCTGATGGAGTATATCAACTGAAACAAAAGGCCTGGAAAAAAAGGAAGAGGCTTTAAACAGATATTCAGATGAGGTGATAAAACTAGGAAACCCGGATATTAAGGCAGGCTGAATGAGACAGCACAAGAAGAGATGTTTCAAAAAATTATAGAATTAGGGGACAGAGCACATGGGGAAAACCTGAGATTTTGTGCTGTACCAGAGAAGCTGGAAGGAACAGACTGTATTAATTTTATGAAAGCAAAATAAGCAAATTGACTAGTATTTCACACGGGACTTTAATTGAAATTGCATGTTTTGTGTGTGCTCCAAACCTGGCTATGAAAAAGCAACTTAGAACTTTAATAGTAAAGATGCAATCTTACCAGCAGAAGGAGTTGATTTCTGACAAAACTGTGGCAGAAGACCAGAGTACTAAAAGTGGGAAATGGCAGAGTGTTTATGGAGAATGAATGACTACTCATTGTGTACCAGGCAGAAGAGAAGTAAATTTATTCCATTATTCAGGGGATTTAAGTAGATGTGAGATTCAAATTGTTCTACCTAGCTATCTTCAAAATACTCTCCCTGTAGAGTCATATTTTGACAAAGTAATGCTAAGCAGGAAATACAAAAGTATGCCCAGCAAAAAGTGAGCTGTGAAATAGAAGGAGATTCTGCTTGATCTTGTGGTAATAAAGAGCACAGAGAGACTGTGCCAGTGAAACCTTTTTCCAATGTTTCAATGGTAAATGCTTTAGAGAAAAAAAAAAACTTGAGTCTAAAGTGCATTGGAAATGAAGCAGAGACAGGATTTGGGAGATGGGGGTGAACAGAAGTAAAACCAGTAACTTGGAAATTGACAAACGTGGGATTACAAAGCAATAGTTATATTTGTGGAGCATGACAGAACAAGCAAGTGTGGAAATACTGGACTTTTTTGGACTTCGTTAAAGTTGTACGTGGCTAAAGCATACGCCTTACTTCATGTCATTAATGTTTGGAAAACTATTTTAGAATGAGAAGAGGAGGGAGAAAGGAGAGGGAAAGTTTCTTTTAGGTTAACTCAGGTTTGTGAGTATGGCTGTTGGATTAGAACATGTGTTCCTATTAGGAGAGTAAAACTTCAATATTTGAAGATTTACATAGTTTTGTGTGTTAAATTAATAGGTTTTAGGGGTTATTGTTTTTTTTTTTTTTTTGAGAGGGGCGTTTTGTAAAAAGGGACACAGGCTCAAATGGATATGACAAACGACTGTCATCCTGCCAAACAGTGTATGCATGTATCACAAAAGCTGGAACTAGACATTTTAACAAAAAAGCTGTTGTGCTTAAAAGCTAGGAATAATAACTTAAGACAGTGATGCTTTCTGTAATGTTTAAATGTCAGTGGTCTCTCAGGTAAATACAAAAGTGAAAGAGTAGTGAATTATATTGAAGTGGAGTGTGAATATCTATGCTACAGGAGATGCACTTGAAAAGAACTGAATGTATGAATTTGATAAAGAAGGCTTTTCAGGATGTTATTCTGTGTAATACCTGGGGCAAAGTAAAAGAGAAGTACTTACATTAATTGTAAGAGGACCTCCAATAGTGATAGAGGATAAAAAAGATAAAATGATAGATTTTTAGTATTAGGGGGCTACTGGCAGGGGAGAGGATTACACTGACATGTATTTATATTCCATCTAAAACTGGAAAAATGGAGCTTAAGAAAATTCTAGGAGAAATGCTCAGCTTTCAGCAAGGAATATTACTTATAGGTGGGGACTGGAATTTGATTTGCAACACTGAATATGTATGTGTCTGGGTGCCCAGAAGGGAAAATATAACAAAGGAGAGTAGATATTTGAAGAAATTTATGAAAATATTTGGTGTGGAAGATGTGAATTTACATACTGTTCCCCAAGATACAAAAACTGTGCTAGGCTAGACAGAATTTACATTTCACGGGAACCTGTGCATTTAATTGAACATCTTGATATGCACCCAATAACTATTTCAGAACATGCACCAGTAATAAAATAATAACACGGGTAATGAAATAAAAGAGGCACTGGTGCTTTCCTACCTATCTGTTGAAAAGAGAGGGATTTAAGGAATGGGTAGTAGAAATTATTCAGGAGCTGTTAGAGAAGATAGAAGTTTCTTCTGAAAATCTAGCTAGAGAGTGGAATAAAATTAAAGTAGAGTTTAAAAATAGGGTGGAAATAAAATAAAGGGAGATAATGGTTAAAAAGTAATAAGAATTATTTAGATGGAATGACAAATATTAAAGTACTGCAAAATAGGGGGATCCTACAGAACAAGTAAAGGAGCAACTGCAGAATACTAAACAGAAAATAAGGGATTATTTTGACTAATATGCATAGGTTTAGAATGATTGCTATTAAACAGCTGTGTTTTGATAACTCTAGAGCACAAAAACCTTTAGCACAACAACTCTGGTAACAAAGTAGAAAGGACTGTCACCAAACTTGGGGAGCCTATAACAAGGAAGTCAATGAGATCGTGTAGAAGTATTAGAAATAGTTTGGAAATTCTATTAGTCTGTATAAAGCAGAGAAATATGGAAAACAAGAAAGTACAAATGAAAATGTTTATGGAATAATTAAATATGCCATGGTTAGAGGTAGATGAGGCTCAATTGCTTAACAGTTAGGATAGGAAGAGATGAGATAAAAATGGTGATTTTATAACCAATCTACAGGAAAGTGCTCAGGAATAGATGGTATTTGTTTGGAAGCAAGGAGGGAAAAACTAATAAAGATCTGACAGGTTTTGTGCAACACCAAGAAAACTCAGGGATGCCCACTAGCGATGGAAACCAAGACCAATAGTAGTAAGGAAATCCAATCTTTATTAAACGACCACAGAATACGACAAAATGAAATCCAAAATGAGATCAAGCGCTTTCGCTCTGTTAATACTGAGCTTTCTCAAGATAAAAACCAAAGTGCAGTGCCATCAATAAGTAGGTAGTAGTAAGTCACCTGACTCATTCATTAACATAATTAAATAATTAGTAAGAACTTAATAGACTAAATACAAAAGTATTATTAAAGTTCATATTTAAAAAAAGCCATTGTTATTAAAAAAAAAACACATAATTATATTTGTAAAACTTAGTGTGGATATGTATTAATAAACATATAAAAAACATCAAAACCACTTACAATCCTTACTGCATAAAACTGGTAAAAACCTGTTGTACAAACTCAATTCAAGTGCATGAATGACCCTTATCCGAGCATTTAAATACCTAACTACACTTCCAACCTCTACGAGCTCTATGCTTATAAGCGTAACCAATTGGAAATAGATTATCTCAAAGAATGTGTGTGTGTCAAACGGGTCCCGAAAGGTCTCCGTTGCTACAGGTTCCCCAATAACGTTCAACCGGGAACCTCTTATTACAATAAACTTTGTGACATTTTTAATAGAGCTGGTTTAGAGATTTTGGAAGTTATGATAGCAGAATGAGGCGAAAGCCGATATTCTGCTAAAAGAATTGAATGTTTTAAATGAAACTTTGGTTAATGACAGTAATTTATTGAGTGTAAAGAAAAATTATGATAATGTGTTTCAAGAGGTTGATCAAGACTGTGTGAAAATTCTTAATCGTAAGATTACTAAATTAGAAAGGGATCTCATTGAATACAGGGAGGGAACAGCCTATCCATCCCCTGGTAGGGGTAGATGGAACAACAAGCAGGTTTCTGATAGGGCTAACCAGGTGAATACTACTGATAATCACTCTAGACTACCCACGGAACCGCTTAGGAGTGAGAGATTGGCTGAAAAGGGGAGAAAAAATTCTTATCAGGATTTTCAGCACCAACCCCCCCGGCAGATCGGGGGGGGGGGAGTGAGATTCCAGCAACAGGGATATGGAGCAATGGATGCAAGTAGAGAAAGACAATTAGCTAGTTGATAACGTTCCTTTTGAGGCCCTTACGCATGTATTTGGCAGTATATACACGGTTAGTAGGAAAAACAACTTTGTCATTTACAATTTTACGGAGATTGAGCTAAATCAAGATCTTTTAGATTTATTTACCAGAGGTTTTCATTTTGTACCACTACGTTCCTTTAATTTGGCCAATGCCCTTGTGGATTTTAAACTTTTTGTCAGACATCTAAATCTTGCACTTTATTTTCAGGGGCAGCCATATAACAAGGAGGGGCTTTTGAGAACAAGTATTTTCAATCCCCCCACACATCCCTCCCTCAAAGTATTTGAGGAACTTGTAGAGAAGGATATTAGGATGTTGAATTTTAAGAAATTACATTCACCTCCTTCTAATTTAAGTTTAGATGAGTTTCAGTTAATTAATTACCTCAAAAATGAAGGTTGTAGGGTTGTGAAACCTGATAAGGGGGGTGGAGTGGGGTTAATATACATCACTGATTATGACACCTACCTCCACAATATGTTGCAAGATACAGAGCAATATGAATCCATTTCTAGGAATGAGATGAATCTTGTTTGTTCCAAGATTAATTTTTTTATTGTCTGACCATTTACTACAAGGAGCCATTAATGAGCGGTTATTCAATTATTTACATGTGGATAAACCCAGGACCCCAGTTATTTTTGGGATCCCTAAGACACACAAGGGTTTAGATCCACTTAAGTTCAGGCCTATTGTTTCTGGAGCAGGGAGTATAACGGAGCCACTAGTAAGTTCATAGATCATGTTGTGAAGAAATTTGTTTCTTCTCTGCAACATGTGTGTAAGGACTCATGGGACTTTCTGAAAGGCATTAAGCGCCAGTTTTTTCAACCTGATCTTTTGATGATTACCATTGACATAGTAGAGCTGTTTCCTAGCATTCCCCACTCCACAGGCCTAGAATGGTTCAATGAAGTGTTAGTTGCAGAGGCTGGTCTTGGTAATAGGGTTACCAATTTGTTAGCAGAGTTCATGGAAATTGTGTTGGAAAATAATTTTATTTATTTTAATGGAGAACTCTATAGACAGAAGAAAGGGGTGGCAATGGGTGCCTCCTGTGCTTCCCTTTATGCAAATGTGGTGTTACACAGATGGGAGAAGACCTTTATATTTTCAACCAGTTGGGCTCAATACATAATGCATTATAGGAGGTACCTGGATGATATCTGTCTATTATGGAATGGAACAGTTGAGAATTTCTATGATTTCATTAATTACATTAATTCCACCACCCATTTTTGTCCTTTACTTACAATGTTAGTCATGATGAGTTAAATTATCTTGATGTTACCCTTTTCAAATACTACACTGACCATAAGTTTCAGTCCAAGTTATATAGGAAGGCCACATTCTCCAATTCATATTTGCATTTTGAAAGTGGGCATCCTTTCCATCAAAAGAAAGGCATTGTCAAAGGGCAATTCATCCGGGCATTTAGGATGTCCAGTACCCTTGATTATTTTTTGGAGGAAGTGAATTTTTTAAAAACATTGTTTGCTGAAAGGGGTTATCCCACTTTACTTGTTAATACCTTGGCCCAAGAAGTTATAGAGAACAGGGAACTTAAATATCCCCTGCTATTAGGAAGTGGTGTCACAAAGGGGATGGAAAGGACAATTATGTTGAGTTCCACAGTAATTTTATTTACACCTATTCTAATAGTTTTTCTGAAATCGAAGATGTGGTCTCGAGGCATTGGTTAGTCCTCACTCTTCATGACGAACTGAAGAATGTGGCTCAAGAACATCCTAGATTTGTCAGGAGGAAAGATGTTAATTTAAAGGAATTGTTTGAAAGGAAACAAATTTCAAGGTCATCATCAGGAAATTCCAGATCGGGTACTTATAAATGTGGGGCTTGTAAGCAGTGTACTGCCATTATCAATGACAGTACACTCTATATTCCATCCAGGAAGTTCCTTTTTCACGCTGATCGTTACTCAAATTGTGGAATGAAAGGCGTAGTTTATTTAGGTCTATGCACATGTTGTTTTACTTTCTATATAGGGAAAACATAAATCCTCCTTCTCAGGGGCCTTTCAGAACACCTCTGTGATGTTTCTAGAAGTAAAGAGACTAGTGCTTTTTATAAACATTTTAGCCTTTGTCCCAAGATAGAGCTTAATTTCATGGTTTTAGAACAAGTGACACCAGATGCTAGGGGTGGGGATTGGGAGAGCAGGTTGGAATACAAAGAGCTCCTCTGGCAGCTTAGGTTAGATGCTGGAAACCCCCCCCCGGTCTCAATGAAAATATTAATATCAGTAGTGTCTTGAAGCTGAGGATGGCCCGATTTATGAGTAACCTCTACAGATCTCTTCATGAAGGTTTTGCACAGTTTATTATTTTATTTTTTCTGTCATTCTTCAACTTACAACTGTTTTTAACAGGATGTATTAAACATCACATTTTCTATACATTTACTTATTTTTAATATATTTTTAAATGTATTTTTAAGGTATTTTCATCATGGACCTTGATTAGTAAGATTTCGTCCAATTTGTATAAATTTATTATTTATTCCTGTGCACTTTAAAGTTTTATAATAGGTTGGAAGTGTAGTTAGGTATTTAAATGCTCAGATGAGGGTCATTCATGCACTTGAATTGAGTTTGTACAACAGGTTTTTACCAGTTTTATGCAGTAAGAATTGTAAGTGGTTTTGATGTTTTTTATATGTTTATTAATACATATCCACACTAAGTTTTACGAATATAATTATGTGTTTTTTAATAACAATGGCTTTTTTTAAATATGAACTTGAATAATACTTTTGTATTTGGTCTATTAAGTTCTTACTAATTATTTAATTATGTTAATGAATGAGTCCGGTGACTTACTACTACCTATTTATTGATGGCACTGCACTTTGGTTTTTATCTTGAGAAAGCTCAGTATTAACCGAACGAAAGCGCTTGATCTCATTCTGGATTTCATTTTGTCGTATTCTGTGGTCGTTTAATAAAGATTGGATTTCCTTACTACTATTGATCTTGGTTTCCATCGCTAGTGGGCATCCCTGAGTTTTCTAGGTTTTGTGCAACATTATCTTAAGACAAGAAGTACCACCATCCTGGAAGAAAGCAGTAGTAGCTGTAATACCTAAAGAGGGTAATGATTGGTCAGATCCAGCTTCATACAGGCCCATTTCAATACTAAACCATGATTATAAAATATTCATGTCTATAATGGCTAAAAGAATGGCAAAAGTAATGCCAAAATTGATAGATGTGGATCAGTGTGATTTTGTGGTGGGGAGACAAACATTTGACAACATTAACAAAACATTGATGATCCTGAGGGAATCAAAATGTAAGAAAATACCACTGTTGTGAGTCTTTAGCAGAGAAATCATTTGACAAAGTTGGGACTTTATGAGCAGAGCAATGGAAGCCTTTGCATTCCCTGATAAAAATTATAAGGTTGATTAGGAGGATATATGAGGGAATCAGAGGTCAAAATTAAAGTGGGTGGATTCCTCTCTGATAATTTCTGCTTGTGCAGAGGTGTCCTCTTTCCCCTTTGTTATTTGTATTATATTTAGAACCATTGGCAAAGAAAATAAGGGACTCAGAAATTCAATGACACAATTGGTATTGTAGTCAAGAAAAACTTGTTCTGTTTGCAGATGATATTTTATACCTGATAAAACCATGAAAGGACATTACAGTGTTGTGGAACATTTTTAAACCATTTCAGATCTTTTCGGGATACAAAAGTAATGAAGCTAAAACAAATCAATAGCTATTAATTATGTACTCGCTCACAAATTGGTTCCGCAATATCCATATTTATGGGGACATGATAAAATGAAGTATTTAGGAATATGGATTAATAATTATTCCAATGTGGCAGCTAAAGATATGTGGGAAGAGACTAAACAAAAGATAATACAAAAACTGAGAAATTGGAAGCTCTGTTATATGGATATAGATAGGAACATCAAGCAGTTAAAATGTTTTTAGTCCCTTTAGTCTTGTACATAGGTCAGGCATATTTTTATCAACCAATGGAGAAGTTGTGGACAGCAGTTGATAAACAGCTGAAGGTTTTTATCTGGGAGGGGAAGATGGCAAGAGTCAAGTGGGATACGCAGACTCTTCCAAGAGAATAAGGCAGATTGGTATTGCTGGACTTGAAGGGGTATTTCGGAGCTACACAGTTAAGGCTCTTGTACATAACACAAGCAGAGACTTGTAATTGAAAGTGAAGAGGGATGATGATGAAAAGGGGGAAGCTCAAGAAACAAGGAAATACTGGGATTTTGCATGCAGACATTTAAGGAGAATAACAATTCTACAGAATATTATATTCATAAAGCAGCAGAAAGTAATCCTAAGAACTAAGCAATCACAGGTATGGAGGAAGAAGATTCTGCCCACAGGAATGACTGTAGCTAGGGCTACAGACATACAGATAGGCAAGAGGGGATGGAATTTATTGGTGGAAACTGGCAAAGAAGCCAAGGTATTGGGAGCAAATAATTAGAGAGGGAAAGCTGACAGAATGGGAAGGTGCCAAGAATTTATTTGGACTGCAGATTAGAGATTGCCTTCCTTATCCAGGATTGATATCAGAATATAAGCAAAGAGAAAGAAATGGGGGGGGGGCTCCTAAACAAAAGACCAGCACTGGTGGAGTTTAGTTGAATCTAGAACAAAAGCTGCTGTTAAAAAAGGAATGATTAGTAGAGCATAAAAAGTACTGCATGATAACTATAAGAATCAGTTAGAGGAGGTTAGAAAGGATTGGGACGAGATGTTGGATAAGCAATTTGCAAAGAAACAATGGGGGGATATATGGTTCTCCCAAATATGCAACAAAATTTAGACAATTTAGGATTTTTGCTTGGAAATGTTTACATAGATGTTTTTGTACCCCAAGTAGACTCCAGAGAATT
Organism: Protopterus annectens; assembly: GCF_019279795.1. NCBI lineage: Eukaryota > Metazoa > Chordata > Ceratodontiformes > Protopteridae > Protopterus > Protopterus annectens. The sequence goes on along the minus strand of NC_056745.1, from coordinate 263,670,211 downwards.
TTTGATCAGGTAGATGGCAAATGTTGGAGGTGTGATGGGGAAAAAAGAGGTAATAAGTAACATGTTTTCTGCGAGTGTAATGAGTTGGTAGATTCCCTACAGCCTTTTCAGAGATGCTGGGTGAGCAGATTGGTGTAACTAGGGAAATTAATTTTCTGAGCAATGATACAGAATTGGAATTGGCTAGACATAGCAAAGCCTTGGCGAGTCTAATTATGCTGGCAGCCAAAAGAACAATTACTAGAAAATGGAAGTCTAAACCAACTGTACTAGAAGTAGTGAATACAGAAACAGAGAAAACAACTGGAATTGTGATCTTTAGAAAAGGATAGGAGCAGATTACATACAAAAAATGGGAACTGTGGGAACAGTACATATAAGGGAGGAATGAGGTATAAAATAAGGGAGGATTTGAATGAGCTGTGTAATGTTTGACTGAAAATAATTGGGTAGATTGCAAACATTATACATTCCTTATAACTAAAATTGTCAATACGGTCTGTGATATAAAATACTTGCAACTAAGACTATGTCAATTTGTTTGTGTCTTTCGGCTTTTCCCGGTTAGGGATCGCCACAGCAGAACTCCGGTCCGCTAATGATTGGCAGTTGATTTTTATGTACCGGCTTGCCAGGCCTGACACACAACCTTCAACGAAGGTATGCCCATTCACGCATGCCTCCACGCAGAAGACGCTCTAGCTGAGAATCGAACCGGATATGGTTTGTTTTCATTTATATAAATGTATCATTGCCTATGCCGTAATACTTCTTGCTTTTTATATATATATAGTGTGTGTGTGTGTGTGTGTGTGTGTGTGTATATATATATATATATATATATATATATATATATATATATATATATATATATATATATAATATAACAACTATCCCTTCTGTAGTCTACTGAGTGATGGTGCTGTGGTCTGGCAGGCTGGGGAGGGCAGGTCAGTATACATCTGTATCTCAGTGCAGACCCCAAAAGTTGTATATAATGTTCCTTCTGCTGTCTTAGCAGTGACTTAATTGTAGAGCTGAGTCACCCTGGACTTGCAGTTACTCTTTCATATGCTGTTACAGCGTATTCATTCATAGGTAAGTACTAGGGTATTGGCCCAAGTGCCTGTGTAAGCCTAGCCAACAAGGTTCCCTGGCTTACGCCACCCAAAAAAGTTAATTTCCTATGCCCCTGTCGAGCAGAGCCACAGAAGTGATCCCAGCATGTATTTCCTATCCATTCATCAAGATTTTTCTTGAAGAGTGCTAATGAGGAACTTTGCTTGACATAGATGGGTAGCTTGTTCCAGAGTATAGGAAGTCTCTGGGACAGGAATCTATCCCTCCAGCGTGTCCTGTTTATTGTGGTGACAAGGTTTAGGTCCCCAGAGCTTGTAGCTCAGAGGGATTGGGATTTCTTTAGGTGTAGTATGTCCAACAGCTCTGGGTTTAACATAGCTCTGTATGTTAGGCAGAGATCTCCTCGGAGTAGGCGATATGTTACAGAGTAAAGCTAGAGTTTTTTGAGACGGTCAGTGTAAGGCATCTGTTTGAGGCCAGTAATCTTCTTTGTGAGGTACTTATGTGGCCTTTCCAGCTGCTGCAGAATTCTTGTGAGATACATTCCAAAAGGGGCATTGTACTCTATAATGGGTCTAATGAGTGCTGAGTAGAGGGGAACAATGACCTGTTGTTGTTTTTTTTTTTTTTTTTTTTCCTGGATGAGAACCCTTTTGTGATGAGGTGTGCCACATAGAAGTATTTCCTGACTACTGTGGCGATGTGATTATCAAAGGAGGGACTACTATCCACCTGCATTCGGCGCGGCGTAGACTGCCATTTTATGTGGTAGTTCATGATACAGAGTTTTTAGCAAAGGGGGATGACAATGCTTTGGCATTGAGCTGAGGCCATGCCCCAGGCATCCAGGCATCATCTGTCTCAGGCGCCTTCTGTAGGATGTCCACATCATTTGGGGACTCCACTGTGGCTGCTAGTTTGCAGTCATCTGCTAACGTCTTTAGCCAGAGGCCTTCTGTGTTGGCCTGTACTTCAGAGAAGTAGATACCAAACAGGAGAGGTCCCAGGACTGAACCCTGTGGTACTCCACTTGTCACTGGTTTGAAGTCAGATTTGGAGTCTGCAACTTTTACAGTGTGGGTTCTGTCAGTGAGCCAGTTGGCAGCCCATATTATGATGTAGGGATTTATACCTAGTTTAGTGAGTTTAGCTATAATTCCAGAATGGGGGATGGTGTCGAAAGCCTTGGCGAGGTCAAGATAGGCTGTGTGAACCACATTACCCTCATCTATGGCTTTGGTGACTGCCTCAAAGAAGTTGATCAGGTTCAGAAGGCATGATCTGCCTTTCACAAACTCGAACTGGGTGGGGTCCAGAGTTTGGAGGTTACCAAATGTCTTTCTTTGAGTTCCATGATGATACGTTTCATGGTCTTGCACAGCAGGCTCATCAGGCTAATGGGGTGATAGTTCCCAGGATCAGTGGTGGCTTCCCCTTTGTGGAGTGGGATAACTGTTGCTGTGCACCATTCAATGGGCACAAAGCCTAACGTGAGACTATGATTCAACATGGTGCTTAGGTAGGGAGCCAGTTCGTTCTGAAGTTCATGTAAAACGCAGCCTGGGATGTTGTCCGGTCCCATGGATGCTGTGTTTTTGGTTTTAGACAGTGCAGCTTTTACCAGTATATATGTGATTACAAGCACTCTGCATTCTTCGTGTATATATATATATATATATATATATATATATATATATATATATATATAGGCCCTTTATGGGGTGAGAGGCCCCCCTATCTGCCAGGATGTTGGCAATATCAGTTGGCTCTGTAATTTTCGTGCCGTTGTGCTGTAACTCAGAGCAGATCTGGTGTTGCCATTGAGATTCTTGACATAGCTATAGAATGCTTTGTGGTTGCCCTTAGAATCAGTGGCAGTTTTTGTTTTCATAGCTAGCTTTCAAGGATCTTATAAGGGATCTTAGCTTCTTACTGAGGTACTGAGGCTGACCAGGGAGCTCCTCCACTCATGGGATTTTACTCTCTTTTGCAACAGTTTCTTCCTTCTGTTGTAGAGTTTGTCAGGGGACCACCAGATTGGCTTCCCTTTTTTTTTTTTTGGAGGATAGCGTTTTGGTTCCGTTTGGGATAGCACGATCCATGCACTTGTGTAAGTGCTTATAGAGTGCATTTGTGTAGGATTCCGCAGTTATAACTGTATTGTCCATCTGCATGGGTGTCATGAAGTTCGCCACTTCTGTCTTAAGCATGAAGTTGGCTTTGGAGAAATTATTTACTGTGGTTTCCTTAATGGTGGGTGGGGGCGGGATGCGGATATCTAGGATGATTAGCTTATGGTCAGATATGACCAACGAGGAGTTGACTTCAGGTGTGGAACACCGGTCAGTCATGCTGGTAAAGACTAGGTCTAGGATATTGTTGCCCCTGGTGGGGGCATGGATAAGTTGATCCAAGGCATTGGAATTTATGAATTCCAGAAAGCGTTGAGCGAAGGAGTTGGTACATGAGTAGTTTTATAGGTTCATAGGTTGGTACCAGGCTATTGGCCCTAGGGGCCTATACAAGCTTAGCCATAACAATTCCAACTGACTTGACATGATCCCCGGGGTGAATTTCCTATCTCCCATCCAATCATCAAGGATCCTTTTGAAATGGGCCAAGAAGGCACTCTGCTTGACATGTATGGGCAGTCTATTCTAGAGTATAGAGTCTCTTGGATCAGGAACCTATCCCTCCAGCATGTTTTGTTCATTGTGATGACAAGGTTTAGATCCCTGGAGCGTGTTGCAGTTAATGGTGGGATGTGTTCGGTTGAACTCTAATACTAATATTTTCCAGTATTTCAAGAAAAGAGGAGTGGGAATCCTGGGGCATGGTGGTGGATCTATAGCAAGCTACAATTTGGATTGCAGTTTTGCCCAGAGTTAGTTGCACTTGGATAACCTCAGCTGCATTATGCTGCGCAACTAGCCTGGAGGTGTGGATATCCTTAATGAATATGGACACGCCTCTGCCTTTGGTGTTCTGGTCCAGGTTAGATGGCCGAAAAGTGTGGTATGAGTTATAGCCTGGTAATGCAAGGGTGCTATCTAGCGTCTTGAGCCAGGTCTCAGTCGCTGCACAGATATCG
>NC_056745.1:263613540-263658540 GCF_019279795.1 Protopterus annectens | reverse complement strand
TTAACTTGTCACATCATCTCAAGTACAGGAGTGTGTTTGTGTCAGTGCGTCTTTAAGGTGTAGGGCAATGGCTCGACCAACGTGTGAGTGTGAGTGTGTGTGTGTGTGTGTGTGTGTGTGTATATATATATATAGATATATATAAAATACACACACATATATAGGAGGTTGCTAGACTAATTGCCCTGGGGCCGTTAACTAACCAAGGGTTTATCCCCAAAAAGAAACTCTGTTAGCACCCGTTGCCCTTGTCAATGACGGACACAGGTGGAACTCCTGGGACAAACTTGTGGTTTCCCATCCACTCATCAAGGTTGCGCTTGACTAGGGTCAGTGAGGTGCTCTGTTTGACATGTATGGGAAGTCTGTTAAAGAGACTGGACAGCCTCTGGGAGACGAACCATGTCTTTCCAGCAGGTTTTGTTGATGTCTTGTATTAGACTCGGGCCTTTCAAGTGGGTAATGCATGAAGAGTTAGACTTGCGGATATGGAGCATCTCTAGTAGGTCAGGGACCGAGATTGCTTTGTAAGAGAGACCCAGATCACCCCTGAGCAATCTGTATGATACCGAAGAGAGTGATAGTGATTTGAGCCTGTCCACATAGAACAGGTGTTGGAGGCCATGGATTCTCTTTGTGAGGTGAGTGGCCTTTCCAATTGGTGCAGATGTTTGGAGAGGTACATACCAAATGGGGCATTATACTCAATTATTGGTCTAATGAAGGAGGAGTATAATGAGGTAATAACCTCTTTTTTTCTGGATGCAGTCACTTTACTTATGAGATGAACCAAGTAAAAGGCTTTTCTGACCACTGCCACTACATGGTGGTCAAATGTGAGATTATCAACCTGAGTACCCAGGTCTCTCATCACAGGTTGTGTGCTTAGGGGGTTGCTGTTAATGTGCAATAAGTAGGGGCCGTGTTTTTACCGAATGGTATAATGATGCATTTTTTTGCGTTTAGCTTAAGGCTATGACTTTGGCACCATTCATTAGTTGCTGTGAGACCCCCTTGCAGTATGTTAACATCATTTGGGGAGTCAATGACAGCACCCAATTTAGTCATCTAGAAACTTGGTCAGCCACAGGCCTTTTGTCTTTGCCTGGACTTCTGAGAAACGGATGCCAAACAGTAGTGATCCCAGGACAGATCCCTGGGGAACTCCACCAGTGACAGGTCTGCTGTCGGAGGTGGAGGTGCCTATTTTCACTTTGACGGTCCTGTCAGTGAGCCAGTTGGCCACCCACCTGATAAGATAGAGATTTGCACCAAGTTGTGTTGGCTTTTTGATGATGCCTGAGTGGGGGATTGTGTCAAAGCCCTTGGCCAAGTCAAGGTAAGCTGTATGCACTGACTTTCCCTCATCCAGGGCCTTGGTGGCAGTCTCAATGAAGTCAGCCAGGTTCAATAGGCAAGATCTGCCCTTGACAAATCTGAAATGGGTGGTGTCAAGTGCTTGGAGATTGCCTATATCCTTGTTTATGCGATCCATAATAATACGCTCCATGGCTTTACAGAGCAAACTTGTCAAGTTAATGTGGCAATAGTTTTCAGGGTCAGTAGTGGCACCACCTTTGTGCAAGGGGATGACAATGTCATTTCTCCACTCTACTGGAATGAAGCCTGTACTTAGGCTGTGTTTTGAATAGGGTGCTCAATGATGAAGCCAGTTCTTGCTGGAGATGGTGCAGAATACAGCCTGGGATACTGTCAGACCCCATGGAATCTGTGTTCTTTGCCTTGGATAGGCTTTTAGCACTTGGATCTATGGAGATGTGAGGTGCAGGACATGTGTCGGGGATGTTGAAAGGGCCTTTGGGGAGGGACGGGGGGGTGACGGGGGGGGGTGAAGTTTGCACTGAACCTATCTGCTAGCAAGTTGGCTAAGACCGTACAAATTCAGAACAAACCTGTGCTTTGCCAGAATTTGCCATTGTCTGCCAAAGAGAGAGAGCTTTGCCTTTATGCATTAGTAAAGAGTATGCTACTAATCCATTTAATATGACAGTATAACTGTACAAAACCTCTGGATTGCGTATCTTGTTCAGAAACAATATGCAGGCACTTAATATGTGATGAATGTTATGTTTAATAAGATATGCATGCTTGTTTGGGCATACGATTTAAGCAATCATTGCAATTTGTGGGTATAGGGGATAGATTAACAGATGTAACTGATTAACAGATACTTCATTTAAGCTTTGTAATCTGAATTTTCAGCAGGTCCGTTTTCTCGGAGTGAAGTGAGAGAACAGTTTTTAGATATAAAAAAAGCATTATATACAGAGGGGGTATTTTAGAGAGAAGTAATTCATGTATGTGAAGGTAAAGTAAAAATGTTACTTTTAGGTTTCAGATGAACATGTTACCTTGCTGTTGCAGTATCCCTCTATAGTAAAATCCGGCATCTGACTGTAATTGAACTACTGGCTGAGACGTTTGTTCATTTATTTCTTTGTTTACCGGGAAAGTCTGACTGGGTAATACCCATTTTCAACGGAGGCCTGGGGAGAAAAGCTCCATAATCCCAATGGTAGACAGTTGACCTTTATGGCTGTCTTGGGTGAGGAAAACAGAACTTTGTATTCAGAGCCTTGAAATATGTGTAACATATTAAGTATACTTTGCAAAGTGGCAACAAAAAACTTTTGTTACTTTGACCTTACACAGAGGTCTACCTTCCATACATGTATTCCTGGAAACAGAACTTGTGACTCTGATTTGTTACTCCAGTTGCCCAAAAAGTGTATTTGCTGTGCTTTGAGAACTTAACGGATGTCCAAGTCTTTTTGCTTGTCTTCTGGACTACCAAGCTTTCCTAATATTTTTTTTAGCAGGGACAGCAGTAGAGCTTGTTTCGTACAAGTCACTAGGACTCCTCCAAACAGGTACCAGAGTACTTTGAAATGACTTAAGTTAAAAGCATAAATCTTCTACTGTCTGAAGTCAAGGGTGGTAAATTCTGCTTATCAAATGTTTTGAGATGTGTAACAAGTCATTTTGTACAAGCCTCATTAATTGTATTTCAGATGACCTTGAGTTTTCTCCTCTTAGACCTATATTGAGAATGCAGGGAAGAAGCTTGTGTACTAGGAAGCTGGAACCAAAGCTGATCTGTTATGACATCATACTTTCCTTACAGAACTGCACTTGTATTAAAGCAGCTGATGCTGCACCAAATTAACGTTCTCTGAAGGCAATGGTCCAGTCCTCACAACTAGTACTGATCACTGGAAAATAATGAACCACAGGATCTCCGATGAGGAAAAAAGATAGGGCTACACTTCTGCGGCCATGGGACTGTTGAGAAACAAAAGCAGCAATACATCAGCGTGAGCTTTTTCAGTCATTAGTGTTTTTGCGTGATGTGTGTAACAGGAAAGTAAACTGAGCTGGATTTATTCTCCCATCAGTGGTCAGTAGTGGAAAAATCATTTAAACACACTGCAACAGTACATTTTATGCTTAATGTTTTTTAATAAAAGCAACTATAGGCTGGTGCTTTGATGTTTCTCTAGAGTGGCTTTGTATGACATACTGCTGTCATTTGACTCCAGGGAAAAAATTAGCAAAACCTCTGATTAGTTAGCAGTGATGTTTACCTGTAATAGTTATTTTGTAATTTAGTGCCAAGAAAGTGTCTATAGCGGAATGCTGTGTACTTTGTTAGAAGATGCTTTCTGATTATTTTTTTTTTGTTGCCTGGGTGGGCACCAGTGGATCTGCAGCCCTCTTTTCATAGGTGACCCAGGGAAAAAGTAATGCTTTTTTGCTGTTACAAATGGGAAGATATTGTGTGGGAACACTCTCTCGTACTTCTATATAAAATTCTCATTTTGAGATCAGTAGTTGAGTGTAGTTGCTGTGTTTTTGTATATGTGCATACCATTCAAACTGAATGACGCTGTCCAAGTGTTTCTTAGTGAATGTTAGTTTACTGAATAAAAAGAAACTATAGATGTTGCTGAAATGTGGACTTGAGCTTATTGTGGCATAACCGCTAGGGAAGCAGGATCCTTGGATTTTTTTTTTTTCAAATTATAGTCTTTTCAGTCTTTTTATTAAAGCATGGTATAACAGTGTAAAGGTAAGGAACCCCTTGTTGCAAAATTTCTTAAGAATGTACCCACAAAGTACAGTGGCAAGAGCACTCCCAGGTTGAAGGACTGGAATTACACATACTAATTGCTTTGAGATGTTCTGCTTCCTAGTGCTTTATCAATATTATGTAGTTCCATATAGCCTGCCATGTAATTTGGAAATGATTGTGTCTGAAACGAGCCTTTGCCATGATTTTTGTCTTGGCGCTTCCCATTAAGAGTAGCTGGGAATAGAGAGCACATGCAGAAGAAGCATATTGGTTAGGTGCTCCCCTTTTAATGACACATGAAAGTTCTTTTCTTTTGGTTATAGTTATTTTTTTGATGGTCTTTGGCAGATGCTATTGGTGTAAAACATTACCATTGGTTCTATGGATGCCAACTGGATATGCTTGCTTTTATTTTCAAAGCAGTCCGACATCATTAAAAAGGCAATCCATAGCAGATCCATTAAGGTCTTTAACACAGTACTTCATTGATTGTGACTGGAGTTGCTGGTACTACATGGCATGACATCACATTTTTCCCTGTGTATTGTAAATGTTTGTGAAAGTGCCTGCCCCTTGCTTCTAGATGCCACAGTACACAACAGTGGCAGTGCATTATCCCTGTCAGCAGACCTACAGAAGACTGTCATTCACACTCAATAATATGAGGATTTGAAGAGATGGCTGTATCTACAGTCTCTTTCTTCATGTAAAAGGTATTGACGTGCATAATCTCACAGGTTCACTTTAGTACAGTAAGAAATGTATTCCCTTTGTGAACAAGCCGCAAGGGTAGTTTCAGCTTTATTTTAGTAACTTTCCTCAGTTTCTCATTGGGTTGATTGGGCCTCCCACCCAACCTGGGTTTTATTTATTATTTTAAATTACACTAGAGGATGATGCCCAGCTGCCAGTCTTATTTTGTGATACTTTGGCTACAGGAATTTTCAGCACCATATATCTAGGAATTTAAAAGATGTTGACAGCTTTTTCACCCAGCATTAGTAGCTCCATCAGATTTGCTTCTGATACCTGACCTGATACTTATTGAAGCCCTCCAATTCTTTCTGTTTTTTGCATACATAGAACGAACATGCAGCTAGGTCCCAGCATCCTCCTTTCATCTTACAACTTTGCAGTTTTGCAAATGTACCTAATTTTCTTTGTGTGTACCTTTTTGATCCTAGCATTACTTTACTGAGGCTTTTGAGGGTAATTGCGTGATAAATGAGTGCCAGATGCAGAGAGCCAAGCTGTTTGTTCAATTGGGCTGGAGCACTGGTTGAATTCTGTGAAATTTCTCTAATTCTACATATTTGCATCAAGGTGTGTGTAGAGTGCAGTGCAGTCCGTGTTCGCAGTGTCCACTGTAGTGTAGTGTAGCAGAGCACAGGTAGCATTAGGAGTACAAGAAATAGTGTGTCAAAGCCAGAGCTAGGAAGGAATGATTCTTGTTCCTTACTACCGTACTGCCCATTAATTAGCCAAGACATCATCTTCCTTATCGGTGTGACCCATAGCCTCCCACTAAGTTGTGGGACTCACCCTGAGGTCACTGCAGAGACTGTGATTCTGGTCACTACTGGCCTTTCTGTGGCTATTTTATAACCGTGTTAGTCTTCTCCACAGTCTTCCTTTCTTCTTTTCTGATATAATATTTCTACTTTTAGATTGCAGCCATTTAGCAACATAGCTTTGTTTTGGGTAAGTGGTTGGGGGCTTCAGTGCACTCATCATTAGGGCCACAGATGCTGTGTCAGTTATGGAGTTTCAAAGCAGTTGAGTCTTGTTTTAACTTCCCTGATGAATGGCTGAAAGCTGGCTTTCCTAGTGCAGCCACTAGCTTTGTTTTGGGTAAGTGGTTGGGGGCTTCAGTGCACTCATCATTAGGGCCACAGATGCTGTGTCAGTTATGGAGTTTCAAAGCAGTTGAGTCCTGTTTTAACTTCCCTGATGAATGGCTGAAAGCTGGCTTTCCTAGTGCAGCCACTGGTCTTATACTTGCCAGGCTTTCCTGTTTTGCCCTCCCCAGCATTGCCGCAGGTGCCACCCCAGACACTGGAGCTCTTTAAGTTGACCCCATGTCAGTCCCCCAGGGGCTAGCTTACCAAGAATGTGTTCATAGGTTTACATGCATGCACTAGGCTAGCTGCCTTTGCAGACCATTTTAAGTCTAGCCAGTTTTGCTTTCATAGGTGAGAATCAAACCCTGGACTTTGTGATTGTGAGGTAAACACCTTAACCCCCCCCCCCCCCGGGGGTGTCAGTGCAACTACTACGATAGATACCATACCTCTCAACCTACAGACATTGAAAATGGAAACAAAGGCTTTTGAAAAATAGAAACCTCCATCTAGAAAGCTGGACATATAATTAGCATAACATTTGAATACCAAATGGCACATGATTCTTCCTGCTTTTAGTTGGAATGTGGGATTCTACTTGGAAGTACATGTTTAAAAAACAGGCTGTGAGAAAAATGATTAAAATGTAAGAACATTATCAAGTGACCAGAGTTCACTAAAGTGTACAGATTTTACACTATCACAGAATTCTGCTGCATAAGGTCTTTTATTTTTGGTTCAGAAAAAGTGAGTTGAAATATGTGTATCCACTTGTTGCCACTAGTATGTTGGTCATTCTTCCAGTATGTGTATATTCATTTTTTTGTGAGTGAATTAAATTTTTTAACCCTCTTTGCTAGCCATCAGGCCTCACCTCCCAACCCTGAGATCCGTAGTGACCCATTTGTTCACTGTGAATGTCAGCCCATTAATTCCAGGACTGGGGTGAGAGCCTGGTAGCTCAAGTGTTCCCTTTTGGAGATGAGTGATTCATGTGAGGGGGTCCCCTCCTCACCTAACTTCTCATGGAGGCTTCATGAGATGCTACTGCTTAAGGGCTACTCCCTATGAATGTCTCCATATGCCCTGGGATAGCTCCTGGCCTTTGGTTCTGTGGAGCACACCAGTCCAGTGAGTGTTCCAACCAATTCCACAGTGCTCCCATTGGTTTTAGTTATGCTGGGGGATCACTGCCTCCCTCCACCAGAATGGGCAAAGTGACATCAACGGTGCACTCCCATTCTCCCCAGCTCTCCTGAACTCTGTTATCTAGGTCATAATCAGGAATGCAGCCCTTTGTGCCATGGAGCCTATTTTATTTAATGTTTTCTTGACCAAGAAGCATACCAGAGTCTTTTCCACTAGAAGCCTGGAGATTAAAGCTCTGTTTTATATGTATGGGAACTACAGAAAAAGCGCAAGACAAGGTTATATGACAGATGAAACTCCATGATGATGCAAGGTGGGAAGCAGAATAAAAATATTTAGCACAGTATTGAAGTACATGAACAGACTATTAGCATATATCATTCAGTGAGGCTTGGAGTGTGAATAACACATTCAAGATAATATTAATAATGATAGAATAAGCATAAAATTATTCAGAGTACTCTGAAAAATTAATAAATGAATGGTGAAGTGACGTCATTATCAGTCTAGGCAGTTAATTAGCTATGTTGAATTCAAGTGGTATGCTGAGGTTTTATAGTACAGTAACGGAACCAGTATATCCAAAAAGAAGTTTGGTTTGAAGAGTTTAGCTATATAGATAACTCCAGAGAATGCTGACAACTGTGCAGTCACTGAGACATGGTTTAAAATCAGAGGACACCCTGGCAGTGCAAGGCTATGCCCTTCACACACATTTAGACCAGCTACTACACAGCAGGGACTAAAGGTGGAGGTGTCTCTTTTTACATCAAAAATAGTCATACTTCAAGGCTGGTCAGATAGGACAATGCACTCGAGGTTCTCCCTGTTCAAATCACCATAGGATAAATCTCATACCACTTCCTTGAAAGCTATAGGTCCCCCTCTATGATCCAGGAAACCCACAACATATATTTAAGCTTACTGGAAATTGTCCACATCCACCTCAGTACCATATTCACGGGTGACTTAAATACACCACTATTAACTGGAATTTCTGTATGACAACAGATGTGCAGCACAGATTTTGTACACACAAACTCCATGAAGAGGGTTACCACCTGTCCCTATTTGCAAGGGACAGTCCCTCTTTAGGCAGTTGAGCCCCGAGGAGAAAAAAAAAAACTGAGAAATAGCAAAAGTCCTAAGATTATTAGGACAAAGATATTTCCTCTGTTTTCTTTAATAGTTGTATAAAACAGTTATTTTGTATCTGAAATACCTATATGTTGTACGAAATAGCATAAGCGACTCAATGCTACAAGAGTAAGCTTTTTATTGTGGCAAAAAAGTGAACTGTTGCCCTTTCTGCTGGCGAAGTGCAAGTTTTGTCCAGCAAACCATGTCCCACTTTGGGCATTTAAAAAAGTGGCAGTCCTATCCATGAACCAGATTGTCAGTATGCCAACCAGAGTTGAAAACATATTGGATCTGGTCCTCACTAGTATTGGAGAGCTCTTCTCACCCCCCAGTGTAATGTCCTCTCTGATGATGTCAAACCACAAAATGGTCTCCTGTCAAGTAAAAATAAAACCTGGAACCTTGCAGTGTTCAGGAACTACTCTAAGGCTAACTTCCTACTATTAAATGATAACGTAGCAAAATTTCAAGCCCCCCTAAATGCTGAGAACAGTGCTGCCCTTCTGTAACTGTTCACAGAAACCCTGTAGAAGCGTTATAATAGCTGCATAGAGGCAGCTGTACCCAGTAGGAATAATTACAGAACTAAAAAAAAAATCCACTCTGGTGGAATCGCAACATCATTAGGCTATATAAAAAAAGGAAGAAAATCCTGGCAAACTAATCAAACCACTCTGAGGACACAAAATCTACCAAAGCCAGACTTGAGGTAAATTTGGCCTCCCAGGCAAAGGACGACCACAAGGCATTCTTTAGCTATGCCTGCAACCTCAATGGCAATACACATTTGTGTGCAGAGCTCATTGTTAACAGAGCCACCTGCACGGAGTCTGAAAATATAGCAGACGTAATGTCAGACAAATTCAGATGTAACATTATCCCTTTCAGGGAATAACAGCAAGTATAGCCCCCTTGCTATATCATTAGGGAACAGGTTCTCCATGCTCTCTCAAGGCCAAGAACACTGCACTGATGGGCCCCAACAGTGTCATGGACTGCCTGCTAAGTAGCATGAGACATGACCTATCCGGCCCTCCTGGAAGGACTATTTTTAACTGTAGTCTCCGAACAGACTTCATGCCTCATGAATTGAAAACAGCAACCATCCTCCCAGTGAGCAAAGGTGGACCATCTACAGACCCTGGAAAGTACAGACTCGTAAATGTCAGTAGTCTCGTATGCAAAGCCATGGAAAGAATTATCAAAGAAATGATGAATAATGGCATAAAAAGCCTCCATACACTGGACCCAACTCGTTTTAGTTTGGTTAAAGGCAGGTCATGCCTACTCAACGTGGTAGAGTTTTTTGAGAAGGTCGCTAAAGCAATGGAAAAGGGCAAAACAGTTCACACTGCCTATTTTGACCTAACCAAGGCATTTGACACAATACTGCACTCAGGCATTGCTGACCAACTCAGGAGGTTGGGTATAAATACTTATGTAACCTGGTAGATAGCCAGCTGGCTCAGACAGGACCCAGGTAGTTAGAACTGATGAGTCCACCTCTCCAAAGAGGCCAGCCATCAGCAGAGTCCCTTAAGGGTTGGTCTTGGGATATCATCTTTTTGGCATCTGCTTCTCTCAAATAAAGGTCAATGTCAGTGGCTTCTGGCTGACTAAATTTGCAGAAAATTGCAAATTAGGAGTAGTCATAGACTCCCCCCTTCGACGCTATTTTTCCAAGAAGGACTAACACAAACTGGTGTCAGAGCCATGGACTAAAAGTAAATGCCAAGTAATCCATAATGGTTACCAGGGATGGCTGACTTCCCAAACTATACTATCATATTGACAACACAACTCTTAATTGACCCAGTAGTTAGGGTTTTGGGGACACATACGGTAATTTAGCCTTCAACTATCGTGTTTATGGTAATTAGTAAATCATTCTATGTTGTGCAACTTATAGACAAAGGTATGGTATCTAGGTCCGAAGGAGTACAATGCCTCCTTTGGTATGTATCTAACCAGTTGGAACATCCACAAAGGTTCCTCAGTAAAAGAATACAGGGCATAAATAAGTCCTGTGTGAACTTCCTCAAAGCCTTATCCTTATATTCTGTCTCCTGCAGGCTGCTGATAGGAGATCTATTTACAAGGCATCCTCAGACCCCACTCTGATGGACCGCCTACATATTCGCAAAACAAACCGCATCAGAATTACCCATTCTAAAGACTTGACCTTGCCTGTGAAGTAAATAGGACCTTCTGGAGAGACCAGTATATATCCTAGAGACTACTTGTTTTCTGCTGGAGGCTCCCCATCCATGTGAAGTAGAGTTCCTTCCTAACCCAATTCAAGTGTAACTTGGTTGGTTGGATATGGGACAGGAAATTCATCCCTGGTTTGGTACCCATGTCTCTAATGGCTGCAGGTAGCCAGTAAATGGTTCATTTCCCCGGTTCCTGCTTGATCTCTCAAACCCCTGCTTAACATTTATCAAGGGTATCAGAACTTGTTAGAGATTTGGTATGCATGGCTAGGCTTAAAAGTGCCCCAGTGGTGCCTAGTACACACTTATGGTCCTATAAAAATTATTCTCCTAACGTAGGCAATGATCTGTGGAAAGAAACTAAACAAAACATAATACAAAAATTGAAACTCTGTGCTCTTGATTTAAAGATGTGGGTAGTCGATGCAAGTAATGAAAATGTTGTAGTCTCCTTTTGAGTTATGTACAGGTCGGGCATATTTCTAACAACCAGACAAATTGTGGATGATGATGATTGATGGAGTTAAGTGAGATAAGCTGATTCTCCTCTCAAAACAAGTTTTTTTAGGTTTACCTGTTTTGAAGGGATTAGAGCTACACAGTAAGCAGAAGTTTATAAATCAAAATGGCAAAGGAAGGTGGGGGGGGGGGTGAGAGATAGTATTTTGGATGAAAGTCATTTACAAAAAATACTGTCATACTGACTATTATATTCATAATTTACAGAAAGTATTCTAAGAACTAATCCAGGGCAGGAACGAAGGAAGGAAGGAGGTTTTACCAAAAGATATAATTGAATGTAGTTGTATAGAAGATAGATGGAGCTGGAATTTATTGGAGGAAGTTGGTAAAGGAGCAGTAGTTGGAGCAAATAATTTGTCGGAGGTAAATATACATTGGGATGAAGATAAGGAGAAGTTTAGACTGCAGGCTTGAGACGGCCTTCTGTAGCGAGGATTAATAGTTTAGGCAAAGAGAAAGGGATGTAAGAGTGCTAAGTGATGCACAATCACTAGAGTCTAGAACAGAGGCTGATGTTAAGGGGATAATTAGTAGAGTGTGTAAAAATATTGCACCATCACTGAGAATCCACTAAAGGAGGTTAGAAAAAATCGGGAAAAGAATGTAAAGGCAATTTATAATGGAACAGCTGGAATAAATTTGTAAGACTCCTAGTATACAACCAAGACCAGAAGGTTTTAGGACAGTGATAGCAAACCTATGACATGCATGTCAAAGGTGACATGCCATGACATTTTGGATGACACACCAGTATTCACCAACACCTGCGTTACCAAAGTAACTGAATGAACAAAATTACAATTGGGAACAAAAGTCATTAATTGATGTCAATCAAATCAAGTGCAATGTGTTCCATATATTTTTTTCAGTTCAATTCAAAATTACTATTAAAAATAGGGTATTTGTTTGTGCACTATTTTAAGCCCCACAAGGAGTATGCATATCGTTTCCCTATTGTAAGTCACTGATTTTTGTTTTACCTTTATAATGCATAGTAGCACACGATTGGACTGTACATATCCATTTAGTTAAAAAAATAAAGAATCGTTTCTCTTTTGTTGGGGGGGGGGGGGTGACACGCCAGCAGAGTTGCAATAGAAATTTTCCGAATTGTTGACACACTGAGTCCAAAAGGTTCGCCATCTCTGGTTTAGGATATTGTCATGCAAGTGTTTGCCTAGGTATTTTTATACCGCAAATAGATTATAAAGCGTTTTAGAAATTCCCTGCAGTGTACTTTGACAGAAATGTTGAGGCAATGAGTGATTGTAACTAAGTTAATTGATTATTCTTGAGCTGGGATATAGGATCTGAATTGTCTAAACACAAGTCCTTACTAACTTTAATATTATTGTCTGCCTAAAAAGCAATCACTAAAAAATGGAAATCAAAATTTATTCAAACAAAAAGGAAGCTCTAGATATTGTGAATGAGGAAAAATAACTGGAGGAGAGGTTTTTAGAAAAGAAACCTATTTCATAGAAATGGGTGGAATTTGTGAGGACAGTACATGCAGAATAATGTTCAGGGAGCTGAGGTTAAATTAAGGCAGGAAATGAGTAATTTATGTTTTGTTGGAGTGCATGACAATTGTTTAAAAAGAACTTGTATACTGCAATCTGATGCATACTCTTATTATGGGATGTGCTTTTTTATTCTTTGTTCATGCCTATGTTACAGCATAAAATGTGGTGATTTAATAAAGTTTTTTAAAAAAGAAAGATATGAAGATATGGTTTTGAGGAGGTGGATCTACAGTAGTTTATTTATTTTTTTGTAACATCTTAAGTAGTAATGTCAGCCTTCCATTGTGGACAGTTGGTGAAAATTTAGGATAGTTCTTTATTAAAAGGAGAGCAGGGTAGGCATAGGAAAGGAGGGATGGTCCAACAATTGTAATGGGATTTGAAAGTTTGAAAATCTATTATGGTCATCAGTGACCTGTGACTGCGTTGATCACCAAGTAGACAGAAATCATCTCTGCTTTTGAGGAGACTTTATAGAAGAGGAGCAACAGGTCCTCTAGATATTCACCAGCCTGATTAGGACCAAGGGATATGTATGAACATGTGTCCATAGACATGGATGAAGGAGACGTGACCACCAGCCCTCCTAAAGTATATAGTTTTTGGGAAATTAAGAGCTATGAGTGGTAAAAGGGGCAGGCAACAATACATAGTGCCCACCACAAAGACATTTCGAAGAAGCCTCCTGGGCTGTGAGCACATTTTGAGGTTTTATGTACCACAAATGGAACCTTCAGGAAGTGATGGCCCGTGTACCACCAAATGGATGCCATAGTTTTATGTTTACCAAAGTACTTGAAAATTTGGGGAGAAGCCACACATGGGTAAGATTTTTGTTTTTTATCTGCTTTTAAGCACATCCCCATGCCTGTGCCTTTGTAAACCACCCACCAGACTGGGAATTTGTCAGAGGCTTACAAAGTCTTGCTTGTGAAGGATTCAAATTACCAAACCTGCATACTGTCTTTTTAGCAAGAGTTGATTGACTTGACAGCTGAAAGTGTATAGACTGCATGCCCTGCAGTGAAGAGCACAAGCACCTGGTACCTAAATTGACCAGTATCCTTCATCATCTCCCCCCAACATTGTACATATAGTCTTCTGTGCAGCAGATATTGTGAGCTGGGCTGGCTCATTCAAGCTCTGGCACTGTCACAAGTGATTGCATCTCCTCTTTGGTGTGGGCCGGTGAAGGCAACCATTTGGGATGCACATATTACATTTCTTTATCAAGATGTTATTCTTCACGTTTGGGCATTATGCCATTTCTAATTGATATCACCAGCTAAATCCCTTATGTATCTGCCTGAGAGGAGATGTTGGGCAGTCCTATCTCCCCTTTTGTGTATTGGCTAAAACCTTGTCCACCCATATACTGTCTTTTTTTGTCAGTGCCAGTCTTTAAAAGCTTCCAGCCTAGCGAAATAAAAATCCAGGTAACGTAGAGTTATTGCTACTCAATGGTATGAGTCTCATTAAAAAATCTCCACTCCGCACAGGCACTGCTTGCGTTGGAATGCACTGTTATATGGCTCATCACCACTGAGAGCACCTCATCAGTGTAGGGTTTCAGCACTTACCACGCATGCAGACTTACTGCACTAGACGAAGGCACTCAAAGTAACGATGTCTCTAAATTTGTAAAACAAAATCTGAACTCCCAGGATTGTGAGTCGATGTAATGACCTGGAACTCCATGTCCATCTTGTCATTAACAATCCCCTTATCACATCATAGCTAACTGTAGCACCATCTCTGTCCCCCAAGCCCATAACACCTTCCTAATTGTTATGAGGTCCCTATGCATTAGGCCAAGCATCATTGTCCTAGGGGATTTCAACTATTCCATCTGGGAGATGTGTACATCCCCTAACATGCGTATTCAGAGATTTTTGGGCTTCATAAGTACAAAATTTGAAAGGCGTTAGTCTGCACCCCAACTAGGGGAGGCAAAATGCTGGACTTGGTCCTCACCAATATAAGACAGCTGTGTTCCCCATGAGCTGCAACTTGCTGTCTACTTAAATCAATGACATTCACCATAAAACAGAAGCATCTTAAAATACTTCAGGATTCGGAGATTATGTGAAGGCTAATCTACTAAAACTGCGTCATGGCCTGGCTAAATTTATCACCCCTTTTCCATTTGAGTCACCCCCCAGCATATGGATAATCCATTTACTGCTGAATTCTATGCACATGTGAATAGCTGTATAGATTCATCTGTCCCCCCTGAAGTAAGTACAATGACGCATTTAAAAATAACTCCTATGGTGGAACCAAATATAAATGGGCTCTACAATTAAAAGAAAAAACTTGCTGCACATAATAAATGTAAATCTCAAGAATGCAGAAGCACACTTGCTAAACTTAAGAAACTCTGAACCTTGAGCAAATCAATCTAAGCTAGATATAAGGTAAAAATAGCCACCCAGGAAAAAGGTAACCGTAAACCTTTTAGTTGCATTACAAACCTCAGAAACAATGCCCAGCAGTGCACAGAGCTAATAGTAAATTATATCACATACTCTAACACTGAGGACATAGAACTAAATTTATGCACTAGTAGATTGGCTAACTTTACTCCCTCCCCCCCTTACATTCCCAGATCACATACCTGCATCTACATGCCCTCCGAAATCTCCATGAGCAAGTTCTCATGTGACTTTCCAAAGCCAAGAACACTGCGTCTGGAGCCAAATATTATACCAGGCAACCTACTGGTCAGCCTGAAACAAGACCTGTCAACCTCCCTCCAGATGCTATTCAATATCTGCCTCCAAACTATGGAATGGAAGACAACCGTCTGTTCCCTGCACAAAGGTGGGGTGTGAGCAGACCATAAGTCTGATCTGCCTCTCCTGTAAGGCTGTTGAGAGTATCATTATGAAATAAATAAGGACACAACTGGGTTTGGTCAAGAGTTTATAGGTTGTTTTGTCAAAGGCAGATCCTGAGTATATAAACTTCTTGACTTCAGAAAAGGTTACTGAAGCAGTGTATTGGGAAAGTTTGCTACAGTCTGCATTTTTAAAACTTGGAAAGAAATTCAACACCTTCCCACACTTTGGTAATATGAATTAAACTCTCCCAACTAAATGTTAATTTCTATGTTACTCACTGGATAGCAAACTGGCTCACATATAGAATTCAGGAAATTAGGGTAGGTGGCTCTCCCACCATAGGGTTCAGTGCTTGGGACACTCCTCTTGACATTTATTTCTTGGAGGTCAAGGCTAATGTTAAGGGTTGATGACTTATTGATGACTGTAAACTTGGTGCCATCATAAACACTCCAGAGGATACCAAGATCAACTAAGAAGGTATTTCCTAAGCAAATAGCTGGTGTCATAACCATGGACTAAAACTAAATGCCAAAAAATATATAATGGTCTCCTTTGGCAAGCATGACATCCCCTGTAACTGTCACATTGAAAACACACCCATGAGAATTGTTCTGAAACATCCCAGATGTGATGACACTATCTGGGAACCCATGTAGGCAACAAACTATATTTTGATCACCGTGTTTCCGCTATTGTACAAAAGTTCTTCTGTGTGCAGCTGGTTACTAAGGGTGTGCTGGTTACTAAGGGTGTGCTGTCTAGGTCTAGGGATGTGGTCATTCCACTGTAATTAGCACTTTCAGGGAGTCCTTTTCCTCCTTGGAGGACACAAATAATTTGGACTTAAGTTGTGTCCTCTAATTGAGTATGACTTTGAGAAGAACATTATGTTAGACTGTGTCCCAAAGAATGTTTAATTTGGGAAGCATTTCAAATGGGAAATAACACAAAATGTCTTGTATGAAGAAAAGATGTAATTTGATCTCTTACGCTTAGAAGAACCAGTGCCCACAGTGGTTTCCTCCCAGTTTTCAATGCATTTGAGGTCACCTTTCTGGTGGCTTCTTGAAAAACCTGGATTCCCAGCCTCCTGCACTTAAAAAATAAATAAATAAATAAATAAAAAAATAAAATAAAATCTGTATATAAAACTTGACCAGTTCTGCAGAGTACAAGTCCGCAAGTGGTTGTACAAAAACCCAGTGGTAAATCCTCCTGTCACCTCCCTGGATGTGCTAAGAGGTTACAGAAATAAAAGGTTGGAACGTAGTCAGCCTGGAGAAATTAATCTTCCAACATGGACTAGAAAATGTGTAAGCACATGATTAAGTGCAGCACAGCGGACACTGCTTCGAGGGTGGTGATGGTGACATACATGACCTGAAGGTTCAACCAGTGCCAGAATATGTCAAGGGGCAGCTCCACAGTATTTCTCTTGACAGGAACCTTTTGTCCAGTCTTTCAACCTGAGAGATGTCTAAGAAGCTAGAGGAGAAAGTGAACTGTTGAGATGATCAAACAACTTTTCTACTGCCAAATCTGAGATTTGATCATAACTGTCACATGTAACATTGGCTCTTTTACAGATACCAGACTAAAGGTTAGCATTCTAGGAATGAAGAGCCTTTGAAAAGTAGATGTAGCAGGGCAATAGGAATGGTAACTCATGAGGTATCCTGGGACTAGCCCAACTAGTCTCTCAAACTGTGACTCAGCTTGAAAACTGCCCTCCTTCCCACCTGGAGGCCTTTTAAGTATCTTGAAAGACAGCTGGTGAAAGATTATTTCAGATCATGAGTATATCATATCTTTAGACTATAGGATCAAGCTTCTTGCTGTCCCTTATTTCATGGGAATGCTTCAGTTCCAGTAGACAGTTGGCCAGTTTTCATCTCAAATACAGCACTGTGGAGCCATTGAGGAAGTCCACCAGGGAGGAGGGTTGGAGTTCTGTTCCATACTTTTTCTAGTACTTGAAAGATGGACCGGGGAAACCAGTCCTAGACTTTTTCAACAACTGTTTTTTTTTTTTTTTTTTTCCCCCTAAGAGTATCCATTTTCAGAATGCTAACCCTATAGCACTTCCTCCTGCTACTTATATCCAAGGTGTTCATGGTTATACCAGACTCTAAGATTCATGTATTTGTGTTTCTAATTGTGAAGAATACAGGAGATTTCTCAGGTTCAAGGTGGGGTACCACTTTTTCTAATTTATGTCCTTGAACTTTGAGCTCTGTGCTGATCCCAGGGTGTTTACAGAATGTCTGTTACTCATGGTAGTATTCTTAAGAACTAGAACATTTTGCATTCATTCTTCTCCATATGATTTCCAATTTCAGGCACAAACTGAGTTGGAATCGCATGAGGAAGCATGTAGAATCTGGGTTCTCCCTCATGGTGTCCCAGTCCAGTCTGATGTCCAGCACATCCAAAGTCTTACTGGGGGACAAATTGGGCATGCTTGAGTTCAACACTAGCTTGCCCATGGTCAAGGCTGTTTTCATGGAAGTTTTATTTCCTCTTGTAAGGCCAAAGGACCTCATTAATGGTGTTCCTCAGAGCTCTGGGGTTCATGGCCTTGGTCATCCTTATGGTACCTGTACTAAAGAGGGACATGTGGAAAGTTCAGTGATACTGCGAGTAGCACTGTCACTCGTTAGATAAGGGATACCAGTCCTCCCATTTATCCAGAAGGGAGGGAGAATTGGGGTGTGCCTGTCTCTATCCAAGCCTAACCAAACCCTGACAGCTGTTGCTCACTCATTTAAGCCATGAGGACTCATTTTGGAAACCTCAAGGTCCAAAATAGGTGGCCTTGGACACAAAAATCACATCAGTCTGAAGGAAACTTTAGCTTTCACCCTTTTCTTCAAAGCCTTCTGACTTATTTTGAAGCCATGTGTGGTAGTGCTGACACATAGTTATGTGAAGCATAAATGTTGGACATGCATTCATACTGACTCTGCAGTTGTAACTCCTTATGTAGCATGGAGGATTTTATTTTCTCCTGCCTTGTGTTTATATATACAGTCTCCTGACTGAGTGGCTCACCACTCGCGCAGCATGGAGCGAGACAGGTTTGTACGCTGCACATTGCAGCAAGCTTAGGTTTCCTCCTTCCCCTAGGAAGGATGAGCTGACATTGGCCACACCCTCCCATCCTTTTGCTTGTCCAGTGCCCATTCCAGTAGTCTAACATGGGTCGTTTGAGGTGCAGTAAGGACTTTATCCCTCTTTCTATGGGGCCACTACAGTTCAAAGTCTTGGACTAGAGTGGAGTTCAAGCAGAAAAATGCAGATGTTATAAAGAAACTGGATGGAGTACAGTTAAAGAAAGCAAAGGCTATGTGGGGTGTAAACCATCATTTAAAAGAAGTAACGGGGTTAGTGAGTGAAATTCAGGCAGTTTTATTTTTAGCTAATTATACAAAAGAGTAATTCTTTCAGCAAAGGGTACAGTAGATGTAGTCCCCTTGTATAACACTAGAATAAAGAGGAAACTGGGACAGGGAGAAAATCATGGAATTGGTGATGATGAGACTGATGGGATATCCTGAAATAATGTACATCTGGACTAAAATAACTTGGACATCTCTGAGAAAATTGTACCTTTCATGTTTGCCAAACTTTGCAACCGGCCTATGAGGGATGATGTACATTACCAGTCTGGACTACAGAAGCATTTAGATTTTCAGTATGTTAAATAAATCTGAAACACAGAAGTGATCAAGAGAAGAAACCCTTGTCTTTGCTTTGGAAGCTTAGAAAGCTATAGGTTCTGTCTCCTTAATGGGCGTTTTGAATTCCTGTTCCAGTAATGAAATAGCAGCACAGCATTTAAGGTGTTGTGGTATGGTGGGGAGTGTTGCTCAGTTGTGAGGTGCAATCCTTCAGATAAGATGTCCTAACTGCCTGAGTTAGTGGTAGATCCCATGGCATTTGTCTGAAACTGGGCGCTGCTATACCTATACTGCACATAATTTGCCAAGACAAAATACATTTCTTCTGGAATCCATCCTATTGCAATTAACTGTTGCAGCAGTACCATATTTAACATTAATTAGGTTGATCATCATCCTCTTCAGATGAGATCAGCCACTGCCCCATCATACTTAAACAACACAGAGTCCTGTGTTTCAACATATCAGTGAGTAGTAAGCTCTAGCCCTTTACCACTAGTCACCAGACACCTCTCACTCAACCATCCTGCCCTATCCTGGCCCTTGCCTTCATTCACCTCCACCCCTACTGCCTTTCTCATCTGAAATCTGAACTGACCCCACCACAGACGAGTAGTGACTTACTGTGACATTGCTAATGAACCATTGTTATCAAAGTGTGGGGTCTCTGTATTCTAAATTCTCACAGTATGCCCTATGCACATTTCATATGCCGTTCTTTACAGTTAATTACATTTTATGTCTTTGTAATTTTTCCACATTTCATATTGTATTTCCCTTAGATTGTAAGGAAGTTCAGAAATTTTTATAAAATGTCTTCATATGCCCCCTTCCATTTGCTTAAATGAAAAGAGTAGGGGAATTTTTTATACGGATTCTCCTTTTCTGCATAAGAACTATTTTGGGTCTCCCCTAAAAATTAGACTGGGGCATGACTAGTTTGATTAACCCATTAAAAAAAAAGTTAAATAAGTAAATAAAGTGTTTGCTTAGCAGGTAGCAAGCTGCAGATGCTGATGACAAATTATTGTTACTTCAAAATGTGGAAAGGGGGCCACTGGGGTGACTTGCAGATCAGTGCTAGAAAATGTCCTTTCATTCTTAACCACTGGTGTTGCTCTACTTCATAGGTAGATGTTCATCGTGTTACACTGCTGCAGTCATTACACTTGAGTTATCCTGCCGTCAGGCGGTCCCGCAGACGGCCAGAGTTCCAAAGTCTTGGTCCGGCATCGGTTGCTGTTGCTTCTTCTTCCCTGATGTCAGTGCGCCAGGGGTAAATAAGATGCATCTGATGCCATTTTCTTCATTCTTTGTTGCCGTGCGGTGCCTGAAGCAAAAGCAATGCCGGTCGGCCGACTCCTGAGATTTTCGAAGTCGAATTTCAGATCTGAAGTATTCTATAAAGCTAAGTACCCCGTTGGGGAAACTTTTTTCTTGCCTCAGAACGATGTCAGAAAAAGTTAATAATTGTATTTCTTGTGGGAAGCAAATACCTCATAAGGACTTCCACTCTTACTGTATTCCATGCCTAGGCCCTGATCACGACGTCACTAGTTGTCGGTTTTGTGCTAGATTTAACAAACGCACTATAAAACGACGTTTTGATTTTGCTTTGCACTACTTTGGCCGAAGATTCAATTATACAATGCCATCGGAACAACCGACGACCGCAGTTCATAAAAACGCAAAGACAAGGATAAAGACAAGCATCCGAGGCCCAAAACCGACGACGAAGCCTCTTCTAGGCCAGTTGCCGGTTCTCAGTGAGGCGCTTTCGCAGCCCCTGACACCCGCTACCTCGGAGCCACAGGCCGACTCCCACGTGGAGACAACCAGGCCTCTGGAAACTCAAGGTATTGGGCCTATGGAAACTAATCCCTCAGATGGGTCTGGAGCTGCTGAGCAGGCATCGGCTTCTGAGGGTGTTTTCAGACTTTCACAACATACCATTAAATCAACAGCCAAGACAAAAACACCATTAAAGACAAAGAAGCAAGTACAGCATTCTCCAGGACAGTCCTCCATGCCTAAGAAACAGATGCTCAGAATGGCCGAAGACCTCATTACTCTAATCAGGGGTTCCCATCCCCCTCCTGAGAAAAGGCCTAGGCAGGATACAGATTATGATTCCTCTGATTAGGCTTCCATTTCCACTGATTCCTCTTCAGACCAGGGATACTCCCTTCCCCCCTATGAGGACTCTGATGCTGAAGAATCTGTCCCTTCAGCCTCTCCTTCTGAGGATTACTCTTTTGGGGAAACTTTACATACCATGAGGGAGCATTTCCATTGGGAAAGTCAGGATTATTCAGAATACAAGAAAAGGCTCAGGGATTTCCTTTTATTGCCTCAACACAGGCCGCTGGCTATTCCACCTGTGCTAGATATTGTGGATGATGTGTTCTCTGAATCCAGCTTATCTCCTGATTCTTTGCCCCATGCTCCAGCCAAGCCAGAAAGGAATTATAGTCCCTGACTCTCACAAGTTTCTTTATAAAAACCCTTCTGCTGACCCAGAAACCATTTCCCAGGGTCCCAAATGGGTTAAGGCTTCCATTGCAAAAAATCCAGTCCCCTCTGACAGAGATTCTAGAGCATTGGATAGATTGGGGAAGAAAGTTTACACCTCTGCAACTTTAGCAGTCAGGGCTTTAAATTGTCAGTTTCACATGCTTAAGTACCAACAATATTTAATGGCTCCGTTAAAAAGAAAATGCTTACAAGCTCAGAAGCTCCTGACTATAAAGAAATGCAGGATTTATTGCATGCAGTTGAACAGGTGGGAAAACATACTCTGCAATGTAGTTTTGATTCTTTAGAGGCCTCTTGTAGAGCTGCAGTTACAGGTTCTGTGATTCGAAGACATGCTTGGTTAAAAGAACAGAGTTTACCTGACCATGTTAAGGCAAAATTATTGGATGCTCCTTTACAGCATGATACCTTGTTTGGTGTTAAGGCAGAAGAGGTATTAAAGAAAATGGAGGATGAAGCTAAATCTATGCAAACAGTCAAAGATTTCTTACAGGTACAGCCACCTCGATTTAGCAGAAATTGGCCTACAAAGAATTGGTCCTTTCCAGTGTCAGACAGGCCACAGAGAGGCAGATCCAGACGCCCAAGAGGCAGATCTCAAGGCTCTCACAGACGACAGTGGGGTACCTCAACCCCAAAAGGAGGTAAGGACAAGTCTCAACCTTACAGGAAACAGTCCCAATGAATTCCCTTTTCGTATGCCAACACTTACCTTTTGGCAGCCCCCTTAGGGGGGAAACTAGCACTTTTTTCTCAAAATTGGCAAACAATCACCCAAGACAAATGGGTTCTGAATATTGTGTCTCAAGGTTACAGGTTCCACTTTCACACTTTACCAAGGCTAAAGGGAATGCCAGACCTGCACAAAATCAATGGACAGAGGCTCAAAAACAAATTTCAGCCCTCATGGACATGAGAGCTATTCAAAAAGTACCACAGCAGGAACAAGGACAAGGATTTTACTCAGGATTCTTCCTGGTCCCCAGAAAGGACAAGGCCTGGAGACCCATTCTAGACCTTTCAACGCTAAATACTTACCTGGATGTTCCGAAATTCAAAATGTTGACACTACAGCAGCTTCTTCCAATGCTGGGCAAGAAGGCTTGGCTTGTTACTCTGGACCTCAAAGAGGCATACCTGCATGTCCCTATCAGACAAGATTGCAGAAGATACCTCAGATTCAAAGCTGATACAATGCACTACCAATTCTCTGCACTGCCCGTTGGCTTATCTACTGCGCCCAGGGTCTTTACAAAGTGCCTGGCACCAGTAATTGCATTTTGCAGACAAAAAGGAGTTCAAATATATCCATACCTGGACGACTGACTCATTCAAGCAGGGAGAAAGGACATTCTTCTAAAGCATCTGGCGTATGTGAAAAGGTTGCTAATTTCTCTAGGGTACACAGTAATCGAAAAGAAATCAAAACTAGTGCCCTCACAACAGATAATATTCCTGGGTGCCAGCTTGGATACAATGGCCCAGATGGCTTATCTCACGCCAGACAAACAAGGACAACTGACTCAATATTTTCAATTGCTGGCAAAAAAGTCCCATCTCCCTGCAAGAAAAATTCTGCAGGCCCTGGGATTCATGGCATCATGCATACTACTAATTCCATATGCCAGACTGCATATGAGGAAATTACAATGGTACCTAAAAAGTGTTTGGACTCCACACTCTCACAGTTTAGAAACAGTAATACAAATAATTCCCTGCCTACAACAGGAGTTTCGATGGTGGCACAGGCATGTCACCTCAACAAGGGTCAGCCTTTCACTCTACCCACAGCCAGGCAGACTCTAACAACAGATTTGGATTACGCCTGGGGAGCACACATGGCAAGGAAATGTATTCAGGGCAAGTGGACCACAGACCAAATGCATCTTCACATCAATCAAAAAGAGATGTTGGCTGTTCAAAATGCCCTAACAGCTTTCAAGGACCTTCTGCATCCAGGACAATTATTAATAAAGACAGACAACACTATAGTAATGTGGTACATAAACAAGCAAGGGGGCACTCATTCTTATCCCCTATGCAGGCAAACCATGACCTTGTGGAACACAGCTCTAACTTATCAAGTTGATCTGCAAGCACAATTCCTGCCAGGAAAGAAAAATACTCTGGCAGACTATCTCAGCAGAAATATCATGGACCCTCACGAATGGAAATTGAATCCACAAATCTTCAGCATGGTAACGCAAAAATGGGGGTGCCCAGACATAGATCTTTTTGCCTCCCCACTGAATTGCCAACTACAAAAATTCTGCAGAAGGACTTACCACACACAAGCATGGAAAGTGGATGCTCTTTCGTTCAGCTGGAACAGCCTAAAAGTTTATGCCTTCTCACCACTGCCTCTCCTTTCAAAGGTACTCCTAAAAGCCAGACAAGAAAAACCACAGATGATCCTGATTGCTCCATACTGGCCATGCCAGCACTTGTACCCAATCTTAAAGAACTTGGCTCAAGGCCCACCATGGGTTTTGCCTCAAATTTCACACCTTCTGACTCAACAAAACAATCCAATCCTACATGGTCAGCTCAAAACCCTAAACCTGGCTGCATGGCAGATTCATTAGTCAAACAGGCAACACCTCTCTCTAAAGCTGTTATGGATGTCATTTTGGAGGCCAGGAGGCCTAGCACCAGGAAATCTTACTCGGAAAAATGGAAGAGATTCTGTGCCTGGAACCAGGCTCAAAGCCTTGACCCTCTTGTGCCAAACATTCCTCAGGTTTTACAATACTTAACCGAGATGCTGGACAAAGGCCTATCCTTCTCATCAATTAAGATCCACGCCTCTGCCATTTCAGCTCATTACAACACGGATCCTCCTTTATTCTCTCATCCCTTGCTAAAGCAGTACCTCAGAGGGGCTAAAAACATAAGACCGCCCCGGAGAGCCCCAACACCAACGTGGGACCTCAATTTTGTTTTGGAAAAGCTGACTTTACCACCTTTTGAGCCAGCCAATACAGCCAATCTGAAATTTTTATCATGGAAAACAGCTCTGCTCCTGGCAGTAACTTCAGCATGAAGAGTCTCAGAGCTACAGGCATTAATGGCAGTGGAACCTTTTATAATATTTCATCAGGACAAGGTTTCTTTAAGGACAAACTCTACCTTCATGTCAAAGGTGGTATCTAGTGTGGCTCTTAACCAAACCATCCATTTGCCAACTTTTTATCCAAACCCCCAGAATAAAGGGGAGAAACTTCTGCACTCTTTGGACATACACAGGCAACTACGCTTCTACTTGGACAAAACAAAAGCTTTCAGGAAAACTGAGCAACTGTTTGTAGCATATGCTGCAGGATCACAAGGCAAGGCTATCTCAAAGCAGACTATCTCCAAATGGATAGGACACTGTATTCATTACTGCTACACACAGCATGGAAAATCAGTACCTAATAACATTAGGCCACATTCTACCAGAGCAACAGCCACTTCAACAGCCTTTCTCAGAGGAGTACCAACCAAGGAAATTTTGGAGGCTGCAACTTGGAGTTCAGTGCACACCTTTACCAAGCATTACCACTTGCCTCTTTACTCTAAATCCAGAGCAGGATTTGCCGCTGCAGTTCTGCAGGGCCTCATAGCCAAGCCTAACTCTGTATAGACCAGCCACCCAACCGTAGCTTTGGGATTCTACCCAAGTGTAATGACTGCAGCAGTGTAACACGGTGAACATAGTACAGTTTTGTACCTACCATAAATGTAGATGCTCGTTCACACTGCTGCAGTCCAGGTTACCCTCCCTCCATCCCCTCTGTCCTAGCTGGGCTTATCTATACCTTTCTATCCTATACAACCTTTGTGGTGTATTTGCTTGTAGCTGAAGGTATTGTTTTTTATTTTTTATATATGTTTTATTAGCAGTATGTATTGCCTACCTACTTGAGGGCACCTGACATCTGGGGCAAGAAAAACTGAAGAAAATGGCATCGTATGCATCTTATATACCCCTGGCACACTGACGTCAGGGAAGAAGCGACAGCAGCTGACGCCGGACCAAGACTTTGGAACTCTGGCCAACTGCGGGACCGCCTGACGGCAGGATAACCCAAGTGTAATGACTGCAGCAGTGTGAACACTCTAACATCTACATTTATGGTAGGTATAAAACTGTACTTTTCCTGATTCCTGGTGACTTGACTGTAACAGTATCCTAGAGGGAGAAGACCTGCAAAAACTGTTTGCTAGTTTGTATTCATCATAGAAAATTGTATAATGGTGTATAGCATACAAGGCACAAACATCTTTAAAAAAAGCTAATTTTTGAGGAAAATCTACAGCATGTGGCAATCCCCAAAAAGTTATGGGAGGTCATTTCTGATCTCAGTAGGAGATTGACAGCACAATGGGTATAAAGCAGGTGTGGTACAGGAGTACACAGGCAAGGGTAAAATAATCGAGAAGCAGTTCATTAATAATGTACAATGACTGTCCAGTTGGGACATAATAATGTTTAAAAAATATGGCAGATGGGGCTTAGTGAAGATTATTAAAGCAGGTGCAAGAATTCCTGAATGAGAATAGGCTAAAGTAATTGAAAATGTTTCCTTTCTGGAGGAGATGGTGAGAAGGCATACCTCTGAACCCACAGACACTGAAAAAGAAACAAAGGCACTTGGAAAATGGGAACATTCAGCTAAAACTCTGGATATCTAATTAGCATAAAACTTGAAGCCAAATAGCACACAACTCTTCCCACTTCCAGTAGGATTATAGAATACTACTCAAACACATTAAAAAAGAGGGTGACAAAAATGATGGCAAATATAAGCACTTATCAGCGGCAATGCGCGCTAGCACAAAATTGAACCGTATAAAGTCATTTATTTTTCCTTCAGAAAAGGAGAGTCTTTACGTTATTGTTCCTACTAGTATGTTGATCTTGTAGTGTGGGTTTCTGAGTGCTACACAGCTTCAAAAATCACATGGGATGAGAGGATTCAGAAAACTGAAGTGGTAAATCAAGCCTGAAAATAGAAACATCCTAAATTGAGCCTGATAATAGGAACATGCGCTTCATAATATGGAAGTTGATGTGGATAGGACTGTGACTCACAGGCTGAATTAGGAGGAAAGCAGGACTGTATATGCTGTATATCTGTAATACATGTGCATGCATGCTCACACACGCACTTAGAATAGCGGTGAACTACTGAAAGACTTTGCTGTGAAACTGAGGAAGTGAAAAATGTATGCGATGTAAAGGATGCATGGAACGGACATAGCATCTGTGGCATAATTAAGTAGTATGCACTGTCTGTTTAAAGTCTATTGAATGGTAACAGAATTTTCTGGTCTTGCTCATCAATTTTTGGCAGTTACAAAGAAGCAGTTTTCAGGGTTTCATTGGAGAAAAAAGTATTGCTCACATTTATAGTAAGGATGGTTGGATACTTAATTCAAAATAAAGATTAGGCTTTTTTAGTTAGATTTGTACAAAGCAGAGGAAATGGAGCATATGTGGTTTCAGTTAAAGGAACTGAATTTCTGGGTGTAGTCAAACTGAAATTAACCTCATTTTTTTCTGAAACTGATTAAACTGTTGAAACTGTTTGGCTGGCTGATTACTGCTGTTATTAAATGGGTTTTGCCAAGGGTGGAGCTGCAAAGAGCTAAAAATATAAATTAAGTTGGCAAATATGCTAGGAAAGTATCTATACTAAGACCTGAATAACTTCTGTTTTTGTGAATGAATGGAAAAGTTTTAAAAAAACTAAAATGAGCCACAGGGAAAGAAAAAATTCTGAAACTGTTGAACTTTATCATAACCTTCACTGTATTTTTTTAATTATGTACACTTTTATGTTTATTAAACTATTTGTAGTTACTCAGGTTGCTAAAGCATCTGACACTAGGCATTTCTTTTTTTGTCTGATCTTGTTAAATCTATGTTCCTGTAGATATCTGATACTTATAATATGGTGGGGTCTAGCAAATAGAGCAGAGAGTTTGATAAATCTCAACGTGTGTCATAGGTCAGATAATGAATTGTAAAGAGAAAGAAAGAGAATGTAGAAGCGTCCCTACGCAGTAACATGTGAGAAGTGTTACTCAGAGCATGTGTTAGCAAATTATTTTAAGAAAACTGATGTTTACACACATATTAAGCGTATATCGGCAGGTTTCTTCATTTCACAATGAGAGATGCTAACTTTAGTACTGAAGTATTTCAGGAATATATATATATATATATATATATATATATATATATATATATATATATATATATAAATGATCAGAAGGGTATTGGATAAATGTTGTCTGCTTTACTGTATTGTTACTTTTTTGATGTTCTGTGCAAGTTTCATGTGTAACTTGTATTTTATATTTTTTATACAACTGACATAGTAAAAGACTGTTTTCAACTTGTAATGGTACTAATTTGATTCAAGTCATATAAAACATTAATGTAATTACAAGGATCATGTCCTATGAAAGTGGAAATCGAATCGTTAAATACTGTCATATACATTTGTATGTGATGCAGTTGCACTATATACCGTTCCATGATGCAGTTCAAGTACCATATGTCAGTATGAGTAAAGGCTTAATGCAGAAGCAGATCTCTGTACTTGTCTGTTTTCCAAGACCTTTAGGCCTTGGCTTGACATATGAACAAAGTCTGTTCCATTGAAGATCTGACATGGTGTTTGAACAGTGTTGGAATCTTAAAGCTTTTGGAATAGTATAGGAATTCTGACTTGTTAGTCTGAAGTAGTCATTTATTACATTTTCTTTCCTGCCAGGAAGGTAGAAGACGCAGGTAGTTCTACTGTTTTGTAGCAGATGTCTTTTGCTGTTCAAACAGAACTGAGTGCGAGTTCGTTAGTTAAACGTATTCTTTGTATTTTGTTTTTCATTTTTTACCAAAAGCACACCACATTAAAGTTTGTTTTCAGTCTGTTTACAATTCGCTCAACAGTATTTTTGTCAAGTTGCACCGTACTTAGTTGTCAATTTTGGAAAAGCTATTTCTTCAGTTTTTGGTTTCTTATGGTGTACATCCAACCACTGGCAATGGTGAAGCTGCAGGAAAACCTTTTCAGGGAATTGAAAACCCTGGGTCCAAAGGCTTGAGATGCGTCTCACTGCAGAGGACCTTGGGGACAAGTCAAAGAATGTCCAGTGTGCCATTTTGTTTTTCATGTCACAGGAAAGGAAGCCATCAAATAATTGACTACCTCTTCTCTAAAGGAAGAGGAAAGAAAACAGTTATTTATTGTTGAAAAATAAATTCAAGGTATACTGAAAGCCAAAGAGGAATCCACCACATGCAAGGCATTTGGTTTTCACCAGAAATCAAGGGGTCATGCAACATATTGATGCATAGTTTAGAGATGAGGGCACATGATTGTGATTTTGGTCACCTATGGGAGTCCTTACTCAGAGGCAGACTAGGCTTCAACATGAAAGACAAATGTTAACACTAGAAAAGACAATAGATTTGCATGCTGGGAGTAAATTTTCAAAGATGAAGTATTAAAGCCTGTAACTGAGGAACTGGAATTGTATAAGTAAGCTTGATGCTGTGTGAAAAGAAAGTGAAAATGAAGCCTAGCAGCTATAAAAAAAATAATTAAAATGAAAGCAAAAGCAAAACACTGATTTTTTTTTTTTTAATATGTTTTTCTTTTGAGACACTGATTCAGATAAATATAAACATGAAGTACAGATATAACGAGACTTAAAAACTTTGGGTGCTTTTTGTTTACAAAAACAATGTGGCAGATTAATGTATTTATGGGGACATATAAAGATATCGAACATAAAAGGTCTGAAGAGAAATTTTAAAAAGAGTTTAAAACACTATGAAAAAGAAGCAGACATTAAAACAAAAAAAAAAAATAAATAAAAAAGTAAACGTTTGTTTGTATTTATCGTGCACTAATGAAAGCCCCCACGACAGGAAAATGCACAATTAATGATATCCGTCCAGTATGAGGAAGAAGAGACTGAATTGTCTAACATGTATCTGAACATCCTGTTATTGTTAAAATAAACTGTTTAGTTACTTTTTCATACAAAACCTGCATAAACTTCCCTAGGAAGAGAAGAATCCCTTGTGCCATTTTTCACAAAACTTTGAAGGATATTGATGTTTACTGCACATTTTGCCATTGGTATGTCGTGCTGGATGTTGTCATTTTACAAACTGGCACAATTGAAGATTCAGGTCAAGACCTAGATTACCATTTTTGTTAGTGAATATGGGGGTGTAGTCCCAGATCCAGGGTTCAATGGTGGATGATTACTTGAAGCCAAATGAATCAGTTCTGAGCTTAGATGAGTAATATTTCACCCCCTGGTTCCTCTCCCAAAAATGGTACCGTTGGGGAAGTAGTTTACATGGACCTTATGGTGTGTTCACCTTTGTCAAAACACTACTGTTGTTTTAAGTCAGATTAATTATAGTCTTGGACTTTTCTAAGCCTTTCTGGAACTTTTCAGCAGCTGGAAGCAAACCCTTTATATTAATTTCAAAAAAGGTAAGTTACGATTTCCACCCTCAGCTCGTAGAATAATGGGCAAATTGTACAGTACTTTGACGGACGTAATCAGTTTTGGAACCTTAAAGCAGATCTAGCCGTTATTCCCTTTACTCAAGGAAAGTATAAAAAAGCTTCCTTTGGTGCTTTGCTACCTGAAAAAATCCATGGTTGAGAAACTTCCAGAGAGGGCGTATGTACCCCACTAACTTGATAATAGCCTTATGCTACCATTGTTATGTAGGTTAATATTTGGGACCATTTCTGAAACCTATTCAGAATGCTTTGCCAATGCTGCATTATCCAGAGAGTAGGGAAAATTTAAGCTGGTTTTCAAACATAATGTCTGAGCACTTGGCTAGATGTACGTACAATGCAGTGGCTTCTTCCCGGAGGAGAGAAGAGCAACTTCAGTTTTAGGATTTCTGAATGGTTAAGGATGTAGTCATTCTTTCATATTAAAGTAGATTTCCTGGATGTTTTTAGCTATCTGATTTTGCCAAGAGTTTTTCACTGTTCATCATAAAATGGGTGATTAGGAAGTACATCACTAAAAAGTGTGTGGCAGTGGCATAGAAGGTTAAGGCTGTGAGCTGTAGCTCCTGCAGTTACATGGTTTGATTCTCTCAGTCCTTATTTACCTCTCTGACCTTGAGCAAGTCACTTAACCAGGCATTACTCATGGGTTGCCCCTGACTGTCTCCAGTGGGCCTGTCTTGTTAATAAATGGGTACTAATTATTAAAAAGCAGCAATAACTAGAGGTCATGTTTAGAAAACTGTTAATACAAATCCATTTATTATATCAGCTATCTAAGTGAGTAATACCTGTCTTTCTTTAATTTTGTGTTTGTCTCCTGTTTTTGACTGAACAAGTTAAAAGTTCTGGTTAGTGTTCCATTACAGTCTTTTTTAATATTGTAGACCACAGCATAGGTGCTTCCGGCACCATTCTATATTTTCCTCTTTTTGCTTCCAGTTTTTCACTGTGAGATCAACATAAAGTTCATTGAAGTTTACCCACAGTGATGTCAGTGTAAAATGTGCGTGTGAGTGCATGGAGTTTAATGGATGCTGTTCAATGAATGTGCCTGTCCATGTCCAGTAAAGTAAACAGACCATAAAGTTCATTGAAGTTTACCCACAGTGATGTCAGTGTAAAATGTGCGTGTGAGTGCATGGAGTTTAATGGATGCTGTTCAATGAATGTGCCTGTCCATGTCCAGTAAAGTAAACAGACCATAAAGTTCATTGAAGTTTACCCACAGTGATGTCAGTGTAAAATGCGTGTGAGTGCATGGAGTTTAATGGATGCTGTTCAATGAATGTGCCTGTCCATGTCCAGTAAAGTAAACAGACCATAAAGTTCATTGAAGTTTACCCACAGTGATGTCAGTGTAAAATGTGCTTGTGAGTGCATGGAGTTTAATGGATGCTGTTCAATGAATGTGCCTGTCCATGTCCAGTAAAGTAAACGGACCCTGACAGACAGGTGGGGTGGAAAATTCATTGTGGCATATTAGTTTAAAAGTGCCATGGAACATTTAAAGGGGCATATTTAGTTTACTATTCTGCAAAAAAAAGGAAACCTGTTATAGTCAGTTCTGTTTAGCAGTAAGTAGTTATGCCAGTTTTAACACCCATGAGGTCCCATCTGTGTTTATCAGAGAAATAATTTTAAATTATGTGTATGACTGAGAAGTAAGAGTAAACAAAAATCTGAAAATTTCAGGTTTGTATACTACTTGGGTAAAGCAGCAAGTTATTAAACACATTTGTAGGGTTTTTTGAAATCATAAAAAGATGGTTAACTTTATTTTTTGAACGTGTTTTGAATTTTGTTGCAGTGATGAACTAATCTGGAGAAAATACTCTACCAAAAGATGCCAGTGGCTTGGTATAGATGAATAAATCCCCGACAGTAACCCAGGTGGCTTGGATTTAATTAGCAGCCTAATTACTGGAGGATCTAGCCTGGGAATGAATGTTTGATGGCCAGCTCAACCATCTTGGAGAAATGGCAGCTCAACCACACAGCTGCAGGCAGGAGCCCAAGTAGCAGCTGGGTGTAACTGAATGTGACAACCGGGTCAAAAACACACACACACACCAGTGTATGGAATATATGCATAGCACAGAGTTCAGTATTGTGAGATTTCCCCTATGTCCAAGGCTTTTGATAGGGATTAGTTTACTAAGCTTTAAAAGAAAAAAATAAGTCTGTGCCTTCTCAGTTAAGAAATGGGCAGTTATGTTTTACAGGAAAGCAAGTACTCCCTGGTCAAGTACTCCCTGGTCTGGGGAGGATTGGAGTCTGCCCTTTATAACTGCCGTAGTCTGTTAGGATAAAGGTGGTCTTGGCAGGGATGGCCTTTGGTCAACTGGCGCCCTAAGCAAAAAAGTCTCCACAGTGCCCCCCCCCCCCATTACCACCTGGTGCCCCCATTGTGGTCTACCTACACCATCTGGATTACTGGAAAAGCACCCCTGCTACAGCGGTGCCCTAGGTGGCTGCCTAGTTGGCTTATGCCTAAGGCCAGCTATGGGTCTTGGCACTAAGGCATGGTGAAGATGGCTGATGAAAAGGAGTGGGGAAAGGCAGTAGCTTCTTGAAAATCTGGTTGATGGTCTCTCTGGTGAATTGTCACAGGATGAAGTTCAAAACCTATGGGAAAATGACTATGGACAGCATGCATGATGTGGATGAAGAGCAGCAAAACTAATACAGGAAATGGCTCATTTCTGTTATTGATACTGTAATGAACAATGAAAATGTTTGACTGTCCCATCTTTTAAGTTGTATTTTGGCATCACCCCATATCCTGAGATCCAGCCTGTAATATTTTAGGCAGCTGCATAACCTAACTGTCTTTTCCCCATCTCCTGCTAATAGCACTACTTCCACACTTTTCATCTTTCCTACATATCCATTTCTTCTACTACACTAGTACTGACTGTCTCCTTTACAGTACTACCTAGCTTTCTTCCTTGCCTTACTTCACTTCTTCTATTACTCGACTGACTTTAACTCCTTCACTAACCCTTTCCCTCTCACCATATTTTACTCCATCTGTCCTTTCGTACCCACTCTGTCTCCTCCACACTTCTCATACATCTCTCGTTTCCTTGGACAACCCTTCTGTACAATATACTTCTGTAAACTGATACATTTGTAATGTTAACATTACGAGCTGCTTGTTCAGTTGTATTTATGAGCAATACTTGCCTCTACTACCTTTACTGAATTTGTATATCCTAAAAGTTGCATCTTTTACTGTAATTTGGTGTTTAATGTTATTGATGGTAAAATTGTATGCAATTCACTTTTTTCTATTCATGTTTACTGTATGAATGTATTTTTGTGGAGCTTTTGCTCCCTGGGCCTGCACTGAAATTATTTTTTTTTTGGTGTGTGTGACCCATTCAGATAGTCCTAAAGGACAAATAAACTAGATAACACATGAAATCTTGTAAAAGATGTCTACTATGCATATCTTTCTTCAAAAAAAACAGTACTCAGCCCATCGTTTTTGTCCTTGGTACACAGCCTTCCGAACCGTGGCCTTACCTATTCAGCCACCCCAACATCCCAAAACCCTATTGCAAATATCACTTTCCAGTTTAATTCTCATTTCATACAATCCATAACTACTCTTTTAACACCTCTACTAACACCTCTCACATCCCCCACTGTAACGAACACAACACAGCCTGTTTCGTTTCAACCTTGGCCATTAAAAGCACCTTATTAGACTGAATTTATCCACTCCTGCTGCTGACAGTCTCCCTTCTTACTTCCTTAGAATGGCTGCGGGGTCTCTATCCTACCCTGTTTCAAACTTAATCAATGAATCCATTCAGGGAAAACAATGCTTTTTATCATTCCACTTCAAAAACACATCAGTTCAACTTATCTCCATACTGTCCTCCTTATCTAAAATGCTAGAAAAATGTATTCAATCACAACTGCTCAAACACCTCATAGACTTTAGCCTAATTCAGTCTCACAGCATGGTTTCAGATTCATAGCACTACTACGGCTCTTATGATTTTGTAATCTAATCTCCAGAGATTCTGGTAACCTTTCTTTCTAAGGTATTCTACACAGTTTCCCATCAGAAATTACTAACCAGACTGCCACTACTTGGCTTCAGTGATGCCACTCTTACATGGTTTCTTAGATGTCCTTCAAGAATGCAACTGCAATCCTTACATATGGGTTGTCCTGCCTCAGGCAGCCCTCGGTCGGCCGGATTCCAAAGTCTGGGTCCGGTGTCGGCTGATGTCGCCTCCTCCCCGACGTCAGAGCGGCTGGGGTATAAAAGTATCAGCCGATGCCATCTTCCTCAGTCTTTCTTGCCACGCGGTGCCCGAAGCAGAAGCAGTTCGCAAGTGCCGGTCGGTCAGCTCCTGTGTTTTAATTATCCGAAGTCATCAAAAAGCTAAGTACCCTGTTGGGGAACCTTTTCTTGCCTCAGCCAATGTCAGACAAAATTGAAAAAGTTAATAATTGTTTGTCTTGTGGTAAACAAATACCTCATAAGGACTTCCATTCTTACTGCCTCCCCTGCCTTGGCCCAGACCACGACGTCTCGGCCTGTGCTTGCTTCAATAAGCGCACTCTCAGGCGCCGGGCAGAGTTTGCCGAAGACTTTTTTGGCGATAAATACTGTTATAACATGCCGTCGGAACAACCGACACCACTTATTTCCAAAAAGCGGAAAGACCGGGACCGACATCCTCGGCCAGCGACTTCCACTGACACCACGCCAAAAACTACCGCAAGTTCATCGGTCTCTTCTGAGGCGGTTGTTCCGCCGATCTGGACCGACGACACCGCTTTGCCGATAACTCCGGCCCCGGAGCCTGCGCCGGTGCCAGTTGTGGATTTTCCTCCAGAATCTGAAGCCCAAGATTTACCTGAGACCATACCGGTGGATAAGGTGACTCCAGCACGTGGGGCAGCTAGGCCTCCTATGTCTGTCTATAAAGGCCTATACACATGCTAAGGCTGCCAGCCAGTGTAAGTCTCACCCTCCTAAAGTTTTGCCTCAGCCCACTACTGATAAGCAAATCATGACCTTAGCTGCAGACTTGATTTCCTTAATCAGAGGCTCCCAGGCCCATCCTGAGAGAGGTTCTCGGCCTCCTTCTGACAAAAGGCCCAGGGTTGAGCACACAGACACCCTTTCTTCTGATGAAGCTACTGCTGACTCTGATCACTCAGATACCCAGTTAAAATCCTTCCAGGCCTATGAGGATTCTGATGCGGAGGATTCTGTTCCTTCTGCTTCTCCTCCTGAGGATATTTCTTTTGGGGAAATTCTCCACTCCATGAGAGAGCATTTTCAGTGGCAAGGCCAGGAATTCTCTGACTCCAGGAAGCGGCTTCGTACCTTCCTTAAGCTTCCCCAACACGGGCCTTTAGCTATCCCCCCCAGTGTTAGATGTACTGGATGATGTGTACGCAGATTCGAGTACTTCACCTGACTCTCTACCCCCTGCTCCTGTCAAGCCAGACAGATACTACAGGGTTCCGGAAACTCACAAGCATTTCTTTAAGGCCCATTCTGTGGATCCAGAAACAATTTCTCAGGGGCCCAAAGGGGTGGCCACATCCACGGCCAAAAATCCTTTGCCCTCAGACAGGGAAGCTAGGTCTCTGGAGAGGTGGGGCAAAAAAGTTTATACCTCAACCACACTTGCCATGAGAGCCCATTGCCTTTTTCATATGTTTCAGTATCAGGATTTCTTGATGGATGATTTGCAGAAAAAGTTAGCCTCTCCTGAGCCTTTAGACAGAAAGGCCTTGCAGGATTTGGTCCATAACACTCAGCAGGTTAGCAATCATTTTCTTTAGTGTGGTTATGATGCATTGGAAGCTTCATGTAGGGCTGCTATGACAGGGGCAGTCATACGTAGACATGCATGGTTGAAAGAACAGGCATTGCCAGATCATGTTAAAGTAAAACTTCTAGATGCACCTCTGGAAAAACACAAACTATTTGGTGCTAATGCTCAGGATGTATTGAAATCAACTGAGGAAAAGGCTAAATCAGTGCAAACAGTCAAGGATTTCCTCCAGGTTCAGCCACCAAGGTTCAGCAGAAATTGGCCTTCTAAGAATTGGTCCTTTCCGGACACTGACAAATTTCAAAGGGGAAAGAACAGGCGTGCCCGAGGAAGAGGGCAATACAGAGCCCCCTCAGAGGCCGCCAGTGGCAACCGACTAATCAGAGAGGTGGCGCAGGGACATCCCCTGCTCCACAGGGACAATCACAATGACTTGACTTTGACACCGCCTACCAAGGCTCAAAGAGAAGCACCTTTAGGCGGAATATTATCCTTATTTTCAAAAAACTGGCACATTTTAACAAAGGACAAATGGATTCTGGACATAATAGACCAAGGCTACAGGTTCCACTTCCATACTTTACCAACAAAGCAAGGCATGCCAAACCTGCCACAAAATCAAAGGGCAGAGGCTTTCGAACAAGTTACAAAGCTGATAAAAATAAAAGCAATAGAAAAGGTTCCTCCTCAGGAACAAGGCCAGGGATTTTATTCAAGACTGTTCCTTGTTCCAAGAAAAGAATCAATGGAGGCCTATATTGGACTTGTCCGCTCTAAACACCTTTCTCATTGTACCAAAATTCAAAATGCTGACACTGCAGCAACTCCTTCCCATGCTGGGCAAGGGGTCTTGGCTGGTTACTCTGGACCTCAAGGAGGCATACCTGCATGTCCCAGTCAGACAAAGTTGCAGAAGATACCTCAGATTTCTTGCAGGGTCAGAGCATTATCAATTCTCAGCATTGCCTTTTGGCTTATCTACTGCGCCCAGAGTATTCACGAAATGCCTGGCATCAGTAATTGCACACTGCAGACTCCAGGGGATACAAATATACCCTTACCTGGACGACTGCCTTATACAAGCGGACAGCAAGCAAGCCTTGACAAAAAACTTGAATTATGTCATTTGCTTACTACAGGCTTTGGGATACACAGTCAACTTACAAAAATCAAGACTACTGCGATCCCAACAAATAATTTTTCTAGGAGCCAAACTAGACACTCAATCGCAAATGGCTTACCTCACAGATGAGAAGCAAGAACAATTACCACAGTACTTCAAAAGCATAGCAAGGCTCACCCAGATGACTGCAAGGAAAATCCTGCAGGCCCTGGGTTTTATGGCATCTTGCATTCTACTGATTCCACTGGCAAAACTTCACATGAGAAAACTACAATGGTACCTAAAAAGTTTATGGTCTCAACACAGCCACAACTTAGAAGCAATTATCCCACTCATCCCATGTCTACAAAGGGAATTTTTGTGGTGGGCTCAAGCAAGCCAGTCAAACAAAGGTATGCCTTTCAACAAACCTCCAACAAGCCAAACCATTACAACAGGCGCCTCAGACCATGGATGGGGGGTGCACATGGAGGGCAGATGCATTCAGGGCCAATGGGCCCCCCAGGAAATACATCTACACATCAATCAAAAAGAGATGTTAGCAGTAATTCATGCAATCGAGGCCTTCGGAATACATCTTCAACAAGGCCATCTACTAATAAAGACAGACAACACCACTGTTATGTGGTACATAAACAAGCAGGGAGGTACTCATTCTTAACCCCTTTGCAGACTAACAATGGCTCTTTGGGAAAAATCCCTGAAACTGGACATACAGCTGCAATCCCAGTTTGTTCCGGGCAGGGACAATGTTCTGGCGGACAGTCTAAGCAGAAACATCCTGGACCCACATGAATGGATGCTACATCCAGACATTTTTGCTCAAATAACTCATGCATGGGGGAGGCCGGACATAGACCTCTTTGCCTCACACCTCAATCATCACCTGAAAAAGTTCTGCTCGAGGACACACCATCCACAAGCCTGGAGAATAGATGCTCTCTCATTCAGCTAGAACTTGCTTACAATCTATGCATTCCCATCTGTTATGGTGTATCTGTTTATTGCTA
Organism: Protopterus annectens; assembly: GCF_019279795.1. NCBI lineage: Eukaryota > Metazoa > Chordata > Ceratodontiformes > Protopteridae > Protopterus > Protopterus annectens. The sequence continues at coordinate 263,620,503 of NC_056745.1, read as the reverse complement.
TTGTGTATGTCTGGAAATTTCATCCAGTTCTAAATTTAGCCTTCCTTTGAGGGCACCTGGCATCTGGGGCAAGAAAAACTGAAGAAGATGGCGTCGGCTGATGCTTTTATACCCCAGGCGCTCTGACGTCGAGGAAAGTGCGACATCAGCCGACGCCGGACCCAGACTTTGGAATCCGGCCGACCGAAGGGCTGCCTGAGGCAGGACAACCCATATGTAATGACTGCAGATGCATACCTATCGGACATCTACATTTATGGTAGGTACAAAACTGTACTTTACTGGGTCCGTGCTTAGAAGGCATGCTTTGCTTAAGGAGCAATATTTGCCTGATCATGTTAAAGCTAAATTGTTGGATGCTCCTTGGCAACAAGGCTGAAGAAGTTCTTAAAAAGATGGAAGATAAAGCTAAATCTATGCAAACTTTTAAAGATTTTTTACAAGTGCAACCTCCTAGATTTAGTAGGCACTGGCCTACTAAGAAATGGTCCTTTCCCGTCCCTCCCAGGTCTTCTCAAGCCAAACCCAGACACAGCAAAAACCCCAGGATGTTCTTAGTGTTTCACTGTTGCAGTCATTACATTTGGGTAATCTGCTGGCAGGTTGCCCTCAGTCTGCCTGAATTCCAAAGTCTTGGGTCCTGCGTCGGTTGCTGTCTCCTCTTCCATGACGTCAGGTCGTCAGGGGTATAAAACAGGCAGCCAATGCCATTTTCTTTAGTCGCTCTTGTGAATTGCTTCTGCTTCGGGCACCGGAGGCAAGTGCCGGTCGGCCGATTCCTGAAATTTTCGAATTCGAGTTTCAGAACCGAAGTCTTCACTAAAGCTAAGTATCCCATTGAGGAAACTTTTTCTAGCTCCATACCGATGTCAGTAAAAGTTAATAATTGCATTACTTGTGGGAAGCAAATACCTCATAAGGGTTTCCATTTGTACTGTATTCCTTGCTTAGGCCCCGATCCTAATGTGCCTAGCTGTCAGTTTTGTACTAGATTTAACCAACGTACTATTAAGCGTCTGTATATCTTTGCTTCAATATATGTTGGAAACAGATTTAACTATCCTGAAATGTTGTCGGATAGCAATCCGACTACCGGAGTTCACAAAAAACACAAAGAAAAGGACAGAGACAGACCATTGAGGTCCAAAATTGATGACGAAGCTTCTCCTAAGCCAGTCGCCGGTTTGCCAGTACTCAGTGAGTCGCTTTCGCAGCCCCTGATACCCGCTACTTTCAAGTCGCAGGCCTCTACCAAGACCCATGTGGAGTCCAGCATGCCACGAGATTCTCAAAGTATTGTACCCGTGGATGTGTCTCCCTCGGATGGGTCCGGAGCCGCTGAGCAGGCACCGGCTTCTGAGGGTGTTTTCAGGCCAAAGCATTTCATATAAAACTGACACCAGCTTCAAAATCAAAGACAAAAGCAACTTCTAAAGCTAAAAAAAATGACGCTTGAGCAATGTGCACAGGCCTCTATGCCCAAAAAGCAGATGATCAAAATGGCTGAAGGCCATTGATCAGGGGTTCCCAACCCCCTCCTGATAAGAGGCCTAGGCAAGACACTGATTATGAATCTTCAGATCAGGTTTCTATTTCTTCATAGGTTCATAGGTAGATACTAGGCTATCTGCCCTAGGGCATTTATAAGCCTAGCCAGAGTGTATTGGCTTCCGCCTCCCTATTAGATTAGCCTACTGTGCCTCTGTAAAGTAGGTCACAGAAGGTACCCTTTTAAGATTAGTTTACTGTGCCTCTGTCTAGCAGGGACACAGAAGAGATCCCAGGGGTAAATTTGCAATTTCCCATCCACGTGTTCAGATTTCGCTTGAAGAGGGTCAGCGAGGGGCTATGTCTAACATGAATTGGGATTCTATTCCAGAGTGAGGGGAGCCTCTGGGAAATGAATCTGTCCCTGCAGCATGTCCTATTTATTTTTGTGCTGAGGTTTAGGTCCCTGGAGCGTGTAGCTCTAAGGGACTTGGATTTTTTGAGGTGGAGCATGTCCATTAATTCTGGGTTTGACATGGCTTTGTACGTCAGGCATAGATCGCCTCTGAGTAGGCGGTAAGCAACTGAGTAGAGCTGGAGTTTCTTTAGTCGAGCTGCATAGGACATCTGTTTGTAGCCCATGATCCTCTTGGTGAGGTACTTTTGGGGTCTCTCCAGTTGCTGCAGGTGTCGGGTAAGGTACATCCCAAAAGGGGCATTGTATTCAATTATGGGCCTGATGAGTGACGAGTAGAGGGGCACAATGACCTCTCTTGATCTAGATGCGATCCCTTTCTTGATAAGGTGGGCTATATAGAAGGTCTTTCTAACCACTTTGGCAACGTGATTATCAAAGGAGAGATTACTATCTACGTTTGTCCCCAAATCTCTAATTACTTCTTCTGTACTTAATGGATTACGACCTTTGTGGTAATTTGTGGGCACCTTGTTTTTCCCAAAGGGGATGACTATGCACTTTTTAGCATTTAGCTTGAGGCCACGGCTCTGGCACCAAGCATCCGTCTCTGTGAGACCCTTTTGGAGGATGCTTGTGTCCGCTGGAGATTCGATTTATGGCCCCCAGTTTGCAGTCATCTGCGAACTTTGTCAGCCATAATCCCCCGTGTTAGCCTGAACCTCAGAGAAGTATATACCGAACAAGAGAGGTCCCAGGACTGAGCCCTGTGGGATGCCACTTGTAACTGGTTTGGATTCGGACATGGCACCTGCGATTCTGACCAAGTCAAATGCACCTACATATCAATCAAAAAGAAATGTTAGCTGTACAGAATGCTCTGACAGCCTTCAAGGACTACATTCTTCCAGGACAACTAATGGTAAAGACGGACAACACCACAGTTATGTGGTACATAAGCAGGGGGGGGGGTACACATTCCTACCCCCTCTGCAGACTAGCCATGGCATTGTGGAACACAGCCTTGAGCTACCAAGTGCACTTACAAGCTCAATTCCTGCCAGGAAAATTAAATACACTGGCAGACGGACTAAGCCGAAACCTCATGGATCCACATGAGTGGAAACTGGAACCAAGGATTTTCAACATGTTGACAAGCTAATGGGGATGCCCAGACATAGACCCATTGCCTTCCCCCAGAACTACCAATTGGACAAGTTTTGCACAAGGACTCCCCACAACCATGCCTGGAAAGTGGATGCTCTGTCCTTCAGCTGGAAAAACCTATCAGTCTACACCTTCCCCCTGCTGCCTCTGCTCTCCAAAGTTCTACTAAAAGTCAAACAGGCAAACCAAGGATGATTTTGATTGCTCCAGACTGGCCTCGCCAACACTGGTACCCCCCCCCCCCAGGCAGTGTGTCACAGTTATCTCCATGGCACCTGCCTCAGATCCCTTCCCTGCTGTCTCAGCAGGAGAACCAGATTCTGCACCCTCAGCTTCCAACATTGAATCTTGCAGCCTGGCTAATTACTTAAACTCACCCTTATCATCCCTCAAAAAACCTGTGATGGATGTCATCTTAAAGGCAAGGAGGCCTAGTACTAGAAAATCTTATGCTGAAAAATGGAAAACAATCTGTGCCTGGAACCATTCTCAAGGGATGTGCACAGCAGCGCCCAATTTACCTCAGATTTTGCAATACTTAACTGAGATGCTTCACAAGGGCCTGTCTTTTTCCTCCATTAAAATTCACACCTCCACCATTTCAGCTCATTATAACACAGAACCTCCCCTCTTCTCTCATCCTCTGCTCAAGCAGTACCTCAGAGGGGCCAAAAATTTGAGACAACCCAGGAGAGCGCCAACCCCTGCCTGGGACCTTAACTTTGTATTGGATAAACTCACTATACCTCCTTTTGAGCCAGCTGCTACTGCAGACTTAAAATTTCTTTCTTGGAAAACAGCTTTCCTTTTAGCAATCACTTCAGCTAGAAGGATGTCAGAATTACAGGCCCTTATGGCAGTGGAGCCTTTCATCATCTTTCGTGTGGACAGGGTGTCACTCAGGACCAATCCATCCTTCATGCTCAAGGTGGTATCCAGTGTGGCTCTTAATCAGTCCATTCATTTGGCAACCTTCTTCCCCAATCCACAGAACAAAGGGGAATGGATTCTACATTCCTTGGATGTGCACAGACAACTTGGATTCTACTTGGACAGGACTAAACCTTGAAGAAAATCTGAACAACTGTTGATAGCATTTGCTGCAGGGGAAGAGGGGAGGGCTATTTCAAAACAAACCATTTCTAAATGGAGAAGCCATTGCATTCATTTCTGCTAGAAGCACCTTGGAAAACATATCCCCCAGGGGATCAGATCTCATTCCACCAGGGCTGCATCTACTTTTGCAGCCTTTCTCAGAGGTGTTCCTACCAGGGACATCCTAGAAGCTGCTACCTGGAGTTCTGTACATACTTTCACCAAGCATTATCATTTGCCAGTTTTCTCTAAATCCAGAGCTGGCTTTGTCATTGCTGTCTTGCAGGGCCTTATAACTGGCCCTAATGCTATATAAACTCCTCCTCCCAACCATAGCTTTGGGAATCTACCCAAATGTAATGACTGCAACAGTGAAACATGAAGAACATAGTACACATAGTACAGTTGTGTACACTTATGTAGATGTTAGAGTGTATTCAGTGTTGCAGTCCTGGCTACCCTCCTTCCAGCCCCCTAACTTCTGGCTATACCTCTACTTTCCTTTACTATGCTTAAAAGCCTTTTTGGTGTATTTGCTTTTTGTGGGAGGCATACCTTTGTGTTTTTGTTTATTTGCTCCCCATTAGGGAGGCACCTGACATCTGGGGCAAGAAAAACTGATGTAATGGCGTCAGCTGCAGGTTTTATACCCCTGACGACCTGACGTCATGGAAGAAGGGACAGCAACCGACGCAGGACCCAAGACTTTGTTAATCAGGCCGACTTGAGTGCAACCTGCAAGCAGATTACCCAAATGTAATGACTGCAACAGAGAATACACTTGAACACCTGCATTTATGGCAAGTGTACACAACTGTACTTTTCTCCTACGTACCTACCCCATTTTCACAAGTCCAAACACACACTAGAATTCAAAACAGAGCAATACTATAATAAAACTGATAAATTTACATCTAGTCACCATGCAAAGAAGTCCCACTGTCTCAACTTTCCACAACTAAATTGTCTGGAACTTCCTCACCATATATCACTCACTCAACTGATGGTGATCTACAATAAAATGCATAAGCCCCTGAATTGCCCAACTCTAAAAAAATATTATTTAGCCTTACTGTCCAAATAGTGCAATGGACAAACCTCCCATAATACCAAGGTCCATATTTTTTCAGGGAAATCCATGCAATTGTTTTGTGTGTCAAAAGTGTAGAATTCTTTACTTCTACCACTTATACTAGAGTAACTCCATGGCCTATAAAATGCAGTTAAACAACTCTTCAGTGAGTCTTGGATGTACTTCTGCATATGCCCAGGGTAAACCTTCCACCTATGTATTCCCAAGAAAAACATCCACATCTTATTCTTCATTTTATCAATTTGTGTTTTAATGCAAATGCAGTTGTATAAACTAAGATTTAATTTCACCCAGGTAGCTATTTCTTACGTGCTTAGAATCACATTGTAATATGTAGATTAAATGAATATAGATACAATACTTGCATTGTAGCATTCATTAGCCTTACTATTCATGTCAGTAGTATAAATCTGAATTACTTGTTGAGGTTTTCAATTAGTAAAGTAAGTTGCCTTTTAACGTGATCTTTGACTTGTTGCTTTTTTTATTTTTTGCCTGCTGTATAATAATTCTGATCACATTTTGCATTAACACATTTGCTGTATTGTCTGTTATGCTTTGTGTAATTGCATTATTTCTTGTTTGTCAGATATCTAAAACTGTATTGTCACCGTTGTGCAGAGTTTTTCTCACCAGCCCTCTGCTGGAAAGGGGATTTTCCAGGTGCAGTAAACAAAAGTTAAATAAATTAAATAACTAAAAATGTAGGCTATTTTGTAGATCTTTGATTTTTCCCCAAATTTAGAGAATTCAATTTTAATAGGATGCCATTCCAGTGGAGTCGTATATTTGTGAAGGTTATCCAGTGGGAATAAAAATGGATATGTAAGTTTTATATTTTTTTGGAAAACTGTTCTGTTGATCAAATAATATTTAGATCTCTCTAAATTTGGGTGTAATTAAGTCATTAATTACATCATCGGCAAATACAAGTTTTATGTATTCATACTTTTGGATACTGAGTAGATTTAAACTGAAACAGATGCACATTAAGTTAACAAGGCGAAACAAAAACCTGTCTAGTTATGTTATAGATGGATTTGTGTACAAAATGTATGTTCTTAATAAAACGTTGGGGTAAATTTTAAAAACTAGCTGAACCCCTAAAATAACTACAGAAATAAAATGACCCTGTCAAAGGATGTTGAAATGTATAGAGTCAGCACAAAAATTATTTTCTTCATCTGGCCAAGTAAAGACATTGTCCTAGGTTAGCCTGCTTGGAAAGGTAATACATTTAAAACAATAAAAAAATGATTGATTTAGAGTAGTTGTTAAGACCTTAGTTTCAGAATTTACTAGGCATATAGGTCTATAGTTTTGAATGTTCATTTAATATCTTAGATCCTGCTGTAGCCACATCTCTCACCTTTACTATGTCAGCCAGTATCATATTTCATACTGTTCCTCACTCAGCTTTGATAGCAGGATTTGGCTCTTTATAGTAATTTTGTAGTGCCAGAGACTCAGTTGACCTCTGACCTCAGTGGCTGTAGTGAGGAGATGGCAGGACTGTTAATACCTTGCTGTCTAGGCATTTTCTGAGCGAAAAATATTAAATTTAGTGGGCCATATGAGATGATCCAGCACGCTTAGCAAATTGCATAAAAATACAGCCTTCGACTGTTACAGTTTGTTTAATAGTACATGAGTAAAAAGCCAAAGGCTATATAAACTGCATTGGTTTTGGTGTAACTACACCTTC
>NC_056745.1:263565924-263595978 GCF_019279795.1 Protopterus annectens | reverse complement strand
TAATGTTTTATACATGATTACATTAAGTTCTGTACTCATTACATAGCTAGCAAAAATATCCATTTCATTTCATATCTAATATGCTGTAAAATGTGTGTATTTCTTATAAAACATGGGAATACTAATTGCTTTAACACTGCTGTGTTGTTGTTGTGTCTTTTGACTTTTCCTGGTTAGAGGCCGCCACAGCGGAACTCGGTTTGCTAATGATTGGCAGTTGATTTTTACGTGCCGAGTTGCCAGCCCTGACGCACAACCTTCAACGAAGGTACGCTCATTCACGCATGTCTCCACGCAGAAGACGCTCTAGCTGAGAGTTGAACCGGTCAGCGTGTGTTCCTTGAAAATAATGAAAAGGACAAATGTGTTTTCATTGTACATGTGCTGCTGTTGTGTATATCAAGTAAGAATTGTGTATATCACGTAAGAATTGTTTGAAAAAAGGAAGCTTGTAAAACCATAAATTGTTTGACTGTTGAGATCAGCATGTTTGACGCACACATTTTGCCACACACTGGCATCAGAGCACGTTAGAAAGCATGTCATTATTCACAAGTTCGTGCAGCTGGTTCATTGATAGTTATCCAAGCAGACCATTGTGGACCAAAGAGACCATTGAGAAACCCTGCCCAGTTTCTCAAATGCCTAGGAGCACTGTCTGCTTAAGTGAGTTGCTCAGAGTCACACAGTAGGCAAATGAAGGGTGTATGACTCGAACCCTTGACTATAGAAAGCTGTGCATTAACAACTCATAGCCTTAGCAGAGTGGGATTAACAGCCATAGTGCGAGGTTATTAGCAAAGGGGCTGGCGATGTTTACCTCTTTGTCTGAAGCAAAAAACCTGATGGAGAATTTGAACGCTGCCCACAAAATACACATGCATGCTGTTTAATGACTGCACTCCTTTGATGCTTGATTCTAATAAAGTGAATATATTTTTAAATGAATACATAAATGATGGCAGAGACAGTTTGTTAGTGTCAGACATATACAGTGCAAGCCATTTCAACCCTTCTCACACATGTGCATGCAATAAAGCTAGAGTTAAAGAATTTAAAATATTTGATGTTGACAGAAATGGACTTATTTTCTAACACATCAAGGAGATTAACATAATGGAAATAGACAAGCTGTAAAAAGGACCATATGAATAATATGACAGTGTGATAGTAAAGGTATGTGTCTTGGAGTGAAAGTTAAAAGAAATCATTATTAATTCACTTAAGGGGCAGAGAATGTATGATTCACAGATGTGGGACAACTCTCAAATCTTATGTTTTTTTCTGAAGAAAGTTTGCGGATAAAAACAGTTGCAGAATTCATAAGTGCATTGTATTTACTGTGCAGTAGTAAACTCCACCCAAGGCCTGGCTAAATTATACTGAATAAATGCTGACAATCTGGCATGCCCATCCTTAAGTCCTCTGCCTGGTTTAAAAATGTTTCCTTGCACACACGTGATCTTGTATAAACATATTCGTCATAGTATGCTACTCTATAAATTTAATTTAGGCAGACAGGTGCTAAATTATGAAATGAATGCATGTTAAAATTCATTGATGTATACTGTTGATGCAGTACATCATTTCCCATTATTTTTTTATGTAATGGGGGTGCCATTTCTTCACCGCCAACTAATTTACTAATAAGGGAGGTTGTTTTAAATAATGCTACAAAACAAGTAGTCATGGTAAAGTATTGCAGCAGAAGGTGAAGAAGTCCTCCATGCTATAATATATCTTGCATATGATAAAAGGTTCATATTCATATGCAAGTGGTCCTTCTCTTGTTCACAACAACAGAAAAACAGACCAGAATCTAAGAAAGTGGTGTTTGTGTTATTACTTAAATCTCAAAGGAAACAAACCAACTTTTTAAAATAAATAACACAGGCTCCGATATTACTTGAACCACCCACTGTAAATTTATTGTTAAGCGTTTTTCGTCAACCACTATTGGAAGACTTCATCAGGCAAACATGTAAATCAAAGCACACCTTTTAAAACCAAAAGGGCGCCAAAACTAACAATCAAATCATCATATGAGGTGCCAGCCCGATGCCCAACCTTCAACGAAGGCACGCCCATTCAGGCATGTCTTACGAACGCCACTTGACCGCAGGGAGGACATGCAGACTCCACACAGAATGCGCTCCAGCCAAGAATCGAATGGGAGATCCTCTTGCTGTGAGGCAACAACGCTACCGCTGCACCACCGTGGCTTTTTAGTAACAAAGATAAGTATACATATATGCAGTGTCTCTGTAGTCAGTGAGACAGAAGAGCAGTTGCAATTCCATTGTTATATACACTTGGAACACCTTTAAATAAACTTATGTGGATGGCTGAGATAGCTTGAAGTACGTTAGCAGTGAATTAGTACAACTGGTTTTAGTAATGGTGAGGCTAAATCAAAATGAATAGGTAAGGTTTCAGTAAGTGGGAATATATAGCTTGATTAGGTTTTGTGATGAGATATTGCACAGATATTTTACCATTTTCAGAAGGTGCATTTTCATCAGGTGCATTTTCATCTGAGAACTGAATTCTGGGGAAAATGTGTTTTTAAGTAAGGTTGGTAGGGATTCTCAGATTTTGGGTCCCAGTACCAAAAAATCATTGATTAGTGCATTGGCGTTTTGTTTGAGGGGCCTATGTTTAGGGTGCAGAATAATCAAGGTTTGTAATTGTATAATATGCATGTATGAATAATGATAATATGAGGTCTTCAAGTGCTTGTGTGTACCATTGGCTCAAGCCACACTTCACTGCTGCCACTCACTCGTGTTGGAAAGTACTTCAACTCCCAGTTACTTGGTCCCCTTGAATTAACAAGAGGTAACTGTCCTTCTCAGATGCCTGAGCCTGACCCTAAAACTCCCACCCAGTCCCCAAACCTAAACTCCCAGTCGCTCCCTAAACCCAAACTCTTCCTCCCTTCCCTAACCTTCTATACTTTCTGATCGCTCCTTAAACCAAAAATCCTCTTTCTCAACGATATCCTTCTGATTGCTCCTTAAACCTCCAACCCCCCTCCCCTCCCTTAGCCTAACCTTACATTACCTTCTGATCACTCCCTAAACCTGAAATCCGCTTCACTTTCCTACTTCTAATCTTCCATTTGGTTACTAAACGTGAAATTCCCTAATCCATCCAACCGCTCATAAAACCTAAAATCCCTCTCTTCTCCCAAACCCCAAATGTCATATCACTGTCTTAACTTAAAATCCCTTTCCCATCCATAATTGTTCCAGAAACCTTAAAACTCCATCTCCCTCCTAAACTTAACAGTACCTGCTTAACCTGAAGAAGTATTGCTGTGAAAGCTTGCTAACAAAAGTTTTTCCCTGTGGTGATTTGAGATGGTGTTTTTGGAGTTTTGTTGGTCCTTTTCTGATCAGGCAGATCTTTTCTTGCTGGCTCTTTCCTTTTGTCAACACCACCCTCCCAGGTCCTGTTCCCCACTTACCTGGTCTACAGCCAGCACTTGCTTGCGTCTGTCTACTAGGACAGATGGTACGATGGCTGTGCCACTGTATTCCAGTTTGAGTGCGAGCAGTTGGTGTGGCAAGTGGTGAGACATTTGAGTTGCTGGCTGCAGATTCCTGGAATTCGAGCAGGTAATGCTTGAATGGCTGTAGTACACATATGGATGATGTATTATGGCAGAGGAGAGTATTCATCACATAACTTTGAAATTTTCCTTCTCATCTTGCTGCTGCTGTTTCTTAAACAGCTAGAAAACAAGCAGCAAAAGCATCTTCTAAAATGTACAGTGAAATGACAAACTCGCAACTCAAACAAAAATTACTTTAAGCTAGAGTACCATTTTTTCTTATTTACTTTACTGGCGTATTATGTTGCTAAGCATGTTTCCTTGTTTACCATTATAGTCTAGGCTTGTTTAACTGTTTTGTGTATGTATCTGCTTCATTGTCTACCTATTGCGTGTGTGCTAATGGTTCAATTGCTGCTGATTTCACACTGCATGTAAACCGTTGTTTTAAGTATTGCACCATTTGTTGTTGAGTAGCACTTTCTAAAGCTATCATAAAGTAGTGTTTATTAACCGCGCAAGTGCTCAGCTGTCAGACCACATCATTCTTTTGTTAGTACAATAAGTAGCTTTGTATCAGGGTTTTCTTGTAATCAAGGAGTCTTGATGTCTATATTTAAGCTCTTCATTTATTGCTTTACTGTTTTTCGTACCGAGTCTTGAATGTCTTTGTGTGACCACATGTGCATGCCTATTTTCATAGTGTGCTATTGACTAAGACTTATTCCTTGCTTCTCAAGAGAAAAAAGAAAGGCAGTAGAAGGGTATAGGATGGCCTTCAGAAGACTGTTATGCGGCCAGAAGTTTGGAATTAGAACTGCACCATTCGAATGGTCACAAAACAATGATCAGGGAAGATGCTGTAAGATAGTATCAGTTATTTTTTGTGCAATTTCTGCACCTTTAGGCTTTTTCATGATTATTCGTCAGTCTTCCTCTGTGTCCAAACATCTTTGCCAACTGCCGGTGAGTCAGTGGCGTTAACATTGCTTTTTCTGGAACTTGGTCTGTACGTGCTGTAAAGGTCAGAGCTGTCTGTACTGTAGAAGGAGCCTGAATGGAGTGCTTTTGTTCTGAACATAGGTCAGCGTGTTAGAGATTCAAGGAGTCAGGAAATAGTGTTATCCGGGGATTATAAATGTTTTCACAGGGAAACTTAGTTGAGATGAAGTACTTAGCATGTTTTTTCCAGTTTCTCCCCCCTTTTCAGCCTCCTGTTGGTTTTCCAGTCCATATCAAAAGATCTAGGCTTGGATGGTACTGTATATTGTCTGTGTCTGAATGTGAAGGGTAACTGGGCTCACTCTAACCCAAGAAGGACTTGCTTTCTAGTACTGTAGTACAGTTGCGCTTAAATAATGTTTGGAGGGAGTTTTTAGCAAGGATGGTTTATCTGTGATGCCGTGGAGAATGTCAGAGGTGTGCACCAGGTTGTTAAGCAGGTAATATGGGTAGCTAGTTGAGTGTTGAAATATACACTGCAGACTACATTAGGAAACAAATTAAATGCACGCACTCTCTAATTTTATCTGAGGTAGGTACAATTTTTTTTGGTCCATCAAACGTGTTAAATCGAGGCACTACTAATCATAGATACTTTTCCTCAGTTGGCATTTTAGTTAGTTAAGGAAAATATTTCTGCCAGTCAGACTGCTGCTTCTCTGCCAACTGGAATGTGATTTTTGTTGGGATTACTTAAGGTATTCCTGGCAGGCATTTCGTCTTTTTTTTAGTTCTGTTTACTTTTCATTGTTTAATTTGTACTTCCTCAGTGATAACACTGTATGTACAGTATTTTTGTACAGAAATTATTGATGTTTGACCCTAACTACCTCTTTTTTGCATGGGATTGTAGCAGATGTCTAGAGAATGTTTATTTGAAACCCTGATAATTTGGAAATATTGCTTAATCCTTTGGTACATGCTACTAATTTAAAAATGTACAGGGTAGGGAAATGTTCTAACATTATTTATGGATGAGTAACTAGAACATTTCCCTCTCAAGTGCGTCTGTTGATAATTGATTTGTGCAATGTTTTTTTTTTTTTTTTTTTGCTTGTGCTACTAGCTAGACTATTTGGCCTGCAAACGGTGTCCTGACATTTACTGCTGAAGTTGCACTGGGGATGGATAGGTTGGCACAGAATGGCTTGCCTTACAATACATGCTAATTTGTTAGTACTGGTTTCCTGCTTTATTTTGTAGTTCAATGTGGTTACTAGGGATGCTTTTTTAGTTTGTCATGTATCCCAGGCAAATGTCTTAAAATATTTTACCTGATTTTGGCAGTGCTTGCAGGAATTGGGTCATTTGTTTGTATGTAAATATTTAAATTAAATTTGGCAGAACCTATACAAATCAGTCCAGCATTTTACAAATGACAAGCTTTTGGCAAGAATCGAGCAGTCACGCCCCAGGCACTGACTGAACATACTGTGCTTTTAAAGGGTACACAAGAATCTGTCCATTGTTGGAATATGAATATTCATATTTTGTATCTTGTTTAAAATAGACTGTGTCCAAAAGAAGCATGTAGACTATGACACACTGGAAAAGAGTGTGTTCTTAGCTGTGCTGATGGTATTAAATCTTTCAGATGGACAGAATAGCAAATGGCATTGCTACCAGGTATCCTGTCCACTTTATCACTTTCCTTCCAAGATTTATTGTGAGTGCTATATTGCATTGGTATCTGGAGGGCTTCTTATTTATTTTTTCTGGAGAGACTGTTAAACATGTGCCTAACTAGGTAATGAAATGCCATCTGATCAAATTACTACTTGAGGATGGAGTAGTTTTTCACAATGAGAAGTGATAGTACAGTTAGATGCCCTTAACTAACAAGTAAAAAAAAGCTTGCATATGCTGATTAGTATTTGACATATCTTTTTAGTTTTTATTGTAAATGCTAATGATGTGTGTTCTGTCTTTTTCTCTGTAGTATCCTCGGTTACCATTTGTATCCCCGGTTACCCTTTGGCATTGTAATTCCCCTTGACTGTTTGCAATTTTGGGTGAGACAACTGCTGGAAGGCCATTATCCAAGTGGATTTTACAGCTATTTTATGCCCAAAACTGTCTTGCTTGTGGCTGGTTAGTACATGTTACCAAAACAGAGCCTAAGTGTTCTGGTACCAAGTGAATACTTCCATATGCCTATCCCAGCTGAAGTGTTGTATACTGCTTGGGAGGACTGGCTTGCTATTCATACAGTGCACTGATGGTGTGGAGCCAGCTCTGAGAGGTCAGTACCACTGCCCCCTCTCCCAGGGATGGCTAAAGGAATGGCAGTGATTCAACCCATCCCTCCTGCACAGCTCCTTCAGTAACCAGGCTGCTAATTAAAACAGGAGCATCATTCTGCTACACTGTCCTCATCATAGCTGCCAATTTGTTAATTTTACTATGTCCACACTGTCATCAAAATGTCTAAGAAACCAAAAACCTCAGTTTCTCCAGTACTGTTTCTACCAAGTATTGTGCATCAGAATTTATGCAGATATGGTAAATTGTGCTTTGATGGGATGCAATGAACTTCATAAAAAGCACACTGTTAGGCTTCACTTGAAGTACTGCTTAGCCTGAAAAGATGCGCACACTACGACTTAGTAAACCACACCATTCTGCACTGGCAAGTGTGCTTGTTGCTGCACTTTGTTTACATGACAAGTGGCAAATGGCTTTTAATTCTGCTTTGGACAGTATGTACTTATTTGCCACTTTAGTCATATACAGAACTCTGAGCAACAACCATTTATTTTGCCAATCCATTTGCTTCACAATTGGAAATTCTACCTGGACAGGCCGTCAAATAGAAGCTTTCAGCTTCATAAGAGTTGCTGTGGAAGTGCATTCAGCAAAAGAATAATCTGTTTGGACACACTAGTTGTAGAGCCAACTGCATTATGTCAATTCCTGTGAATATTTCCTGAGCAAATAGCTGTTATGAAGTCTTTATTTTCCTGGATAAAAGTACTGATCCCTATGGACACTGTCCAAATTGTCGCTTTCAGTTGATGGATTTTTCTGATGTATTACCTTTGTAACAGTGGAAGAAGCACTGCTAAGAGCATGAAGCAGTAGTGATATGTAGTTTTATAATCCATCCATCCACATCCCCTCTCCCCATTTTTGCACATGGAGTTGGGGTGTCACTTCAGCAGTGATAAGTCGTCTAGAGCAAAGTTTCATACCACCAGGTGGCTAACCCTGTCACAGTTCTTTCATACTACACACGTTAACTAACACACAGACAACCCCAGTAGCCAATTTAGTGTGTCCATGTCTTTGGAGTATGGGAGGAAACTGGAGCACCTAAAGAAAACCCACGTAAATGCAGGGAAAACCTGTAGATTCTGCACAAGACACCCCAGCTGAAAATCGAACTGGGAAACCTCTTCATATGAGGTGACAATGCTATCCTCTGCCACCCCTAAGTAGTCTTAGAATCCAACTTAGATTATTTTTAACTAGCATTAATTGTTTCCTTGTAATGCATTTAGCCCACTTAATGTTTGAGTAGGGTCCACATTAGACTTTTTTTTTTTAATCTAGTTAAAGAAAAAGTCCAGTTTTGATACAGACTTGCACATTCATGGCCGTCACATTTGTGGATGGTTTAGCATAATCCCATCTTGAAATAGCCTATGAGGATCTGGCCTTAACAACATTTGGCATGCAGGACAGAGCCCCCACCAATAACAACATTTGGCATGCAGGACCGAGCCCCCACCAATAGCAAAATGAAAGTGTACTGCTGGTTTAATGTTGGAGAGCATGCCTTGCTTTCCTTTCTCTATTTAACACTTGCAAATAGAGACAGATGTGTTATGGAAAAAATGTATGCGTGGTTCTCCACATCCCACCATCTGATAGTCCATTAAAACAAGCTGAATTTATGATCTACGGTGCTTTCTGAAAGCAGTGTTTAAAAAATGTTGCATCTTCTCCAGTGGCTGAACAACATAAAGTAGCAGAAAGACTGCAATAGTTCCACTAATTTGAACTGAGAGCCGTTAAGTTGGGAAGTCATTTATTTGTACTGAGAAAAGAAAGAATAAAAATGAAGCTAATGAATGTCTGTCCAGGCATCAGAACACCAGTGTTCTTTGCTGCTGCAAAGCAGCTTATTAAATAAAATGAAGTCTATGGTTCCGTACCCCCTCAACAATGTAAGAGTATGGTTAATGGCATGGCAAGCTAACCTGGTGAAAACTACCAGCGAGTGAGCAGGGTCAGTATGTCTTCCTTTGGTCAATCTGTGTGAGTGTCAGGCCCTCAGTAAAACACACACATGCATATTTTAGTTTCCTTTTCTAATCCATTTTTCCCCCTGTAATGCCTTTTTTCCCTTTTTAACACATGGAGTCAGGGTGTCATATCAATAGTGGTAGTCATTGCTCTGCTTGTATGACTGCATGTTATATATAGTGCAAAATGGAAATGGCATTAGCTGAAGTTAATTTTTTTTGGTACATTAGCATTTAGTACTTACACAAGTCTGGCACCACATCTGAGTAACTTTCTTTTTCCCCCCACTTATTCGTGGTCTTTTTTTTCTGTTGATGCCAAACATTGTGTTCCCTTTTCACATATATTGCCTGGAGTTTGGGCTATTGGCCATCATCCAAGTGTCAGGAGTGTAGTGGAATGTGCTGCCTCCCATGCTTCAGCATTAGTGACCTGGCATCAGTCTATCTCATCCAAGACCCAACTCACTAATTGATCCTGGGTTGCTTGGATGACGGTCATAACTTTATCACTGTGCACATAAAAATTCCCCAATATTTTTGAATAATTTTCTGTGTTACCACCCTATTATGGTTGTATCTCAATGTAGAATACAAAACAACCAAATACCTTAAACGCACAAAAAACACACAAGGCAGCAGCCGTTCGTTCAAAGGAATTTTACTTCCACCATAGATGCCTCTGGTACCTTGGCCTTTCTCCTTCAAGGATCTATGGTGGAAGTAAAGCTCCTAAACAAACCGCTGCCGCTCTGTGTGTTTTTTTGTATCTCGATGTCAAGGATCTCGTGTAACTTGATTCTGTTTCATTCATAAGATGTTCATCATATTTTAAGTTGGTACAATTTTCACCCCTCCATTTTGTACGTAGAAGGGGAGTAAATCTGGTACCTCACCCTTGTAAATAGATATTCAGGGTATCTTCAAATGCACTTGCATTTTCTGTAGGTGAGGTTTAAAAATGAACTGTTTAGTGTACTGAATCAGTCTGATCAAGTCTTTAATGAAGACGAACGCTCTCAATAAATTCTGTGTTTCGTCAAATTAACACAGTTGTGTTGGTTTGGAATCCTTATGTAAACTATTTCCGAAGGAAGTGTTTTTTATGGTCATTAGTTCCTGCTTCACTTCGGTGCTTACAGATTTTTTGTTGGTCCTCTCTATGAGCCAGCTGGCAATCCAGCAAGTTATGTAGGGGTTTATGCCCAGTTCAGCGAGTTTGTCAATTATACCCAAGCATGGTATTGTATCAAATGTATTAGCCAGGTCCAAGTAGGAGGTATGCACAGTTTTCCTCTAATCCACTGCCTTGATGACCTTCTCAAAGAAATCCACTAGGTTTAGTAGGCATGCTCTTTCCTTGACAAAACTAGACTGGGTTGGATCCAGTGTTTGAATGTTGGCTGTGTCTTTTTTGTCGATCATTTCCATTATCACAAGTTCCAGAACTTTGCATGTTAGACTAGTCAGACTAATAGGTCTGCAGTTTCCGGGGGTTGGTTGATGATCCACCCTTGTGAAGTGGGATAATAGTTGCTCCATTCTCATGGTACAAAGCCTGTTTTGAGGCTCTAGTTCAAAAGTGACTCAAGTAGTCCTGATAGATCATGCTTGCAGCTATTTAGTAAGCATCCTGGGATATTATCAGGGCTAACCCATGCTGGTGAGTACCAGGTCCAGTATGTCAGGACCTCTAGTGGGTGTGTGCACTATCTGATCAAGGACATTTATGTTAAAGTCCAGGATTCATTGTGCCTGCAAGTATGAGGCAGTGTATGTTTCCCAGTCTATAGAAGGGTAGTTTGTCTCCCATGAATAAGGTTCTTGGTTTAAAGGTGAGCGTCTCCAGTAGGTCTAGGTATGAGCTATAGGATTCTAGGGACATAGAGGGTGACCTATATCTTGGTAGGATGGAACTTTACCCACATTCAAATCACACTAGACAAATTCCAGGGATCATCCTGTTTGAGCAACATTGAATTATGCTTGTTGCTAATATACATTGTGACACATCCACCTTTTTATCCTTATCTGTGCAGCTGATCAAAATGTGTGGAAGGCACTAAAGCCTTGCACTGCCGGAGTGCTTTCTGTGGATGTAAACCATGTCTCGGTAAGGGCACAGATGTCTATGTTCTCCAGAATGAAGAGAGCTTGAAGGGTGTAGAGTTTCTTGTTTAGGTTCCTAGCATGGAGCAGTAACAGTCACATTTGTCAATTTGGCATTGCCTAAAAAAGGCTGTAAAGGGATGGAAAAAGTCTTGGGCAATAATTTGAAGCCTAGGGGAGGTGGGTGCAGACCATTCTTTGTGAAGCAACGTAGTCTGTTAACCATGTCCTCCCATGCTGACAAGTAATGAATCCCCCTGTAGAGACACCAGAAACTTAAACCAATTATTGAAGTCAGTCACCTTTTGTTCGTACTGTGGCATCATCCTTGGTGAAGGTAGTATACTGCTCAATGTAAGGCATATACCTGCCTGAGATGCACGTTCAGAGAGATCAGTAATATCTCTTTTCATATAGTCCAGGGAAGTACGTCTCAAATAGTCCCATATGGACTATGATAAAATCGTACTGGTACCTGTGGTGTAATGACTTTAGTGAGTGCATGGGCATGCATAACTTGGCCCATCCTTGCTCCAAATAAGCAACAAACCATTATATTCTCTTTGTTTAGTCTGGTGAGTGGAGCATCTGTGCGTCGTACAATGGAGTCCCCAATAACAAGAGTGCTGGGTAATGTGTTGGCTCGCCTTGTGAGCTTTGTAGTTGGGGCTTCACTGATTTTAGGAGTGTGGTGTTTAGTATTGCTTTTGGTGAGTGCTTTAGAGACTGAGGCTAGGCATTTCCATTTATAGGCTTAGGAGGTCTTTGAGGTTTGAGAAGATTTGATTTTTAGTACCTCAGCATCTGTGTGTGGTGGACACGAGTGTGTGTGTGTGTGTGTGTGTGTGTGTGTGTGTGTGTGTGTGTGTGTGTGTGTGTGTGTGTGTTTGACAACCTTGTTAGTATGTGAGATTATTGCCTCCAGTGAAATTGGGTATGACCCCTTCCGAGTGTTATGAGGGTGCCAGGCAGATGGGAGAACTGGGACAATGAGCAGGAGGAAATTTGTAGTAAGGGAGGTTGCAATACTGGTCTGCTGGGTAGACTCTTAGTATTATGGATATATGCAAAACAATGGGTGGGAAAGTATATAGGATACTCAACAAAGAATAGCAGTGAATGAGGAGAGGGAGAGGCTTTAGAAGTCAGATTACCATAAAGGGCAGAAGCCAGAAACATTGTCTTTTAAAACCACAACAAGAAAAGGTTGAGTGGGTTGGGGACAAAATTCAAATTGGAGCTAGATTAACTATAAAAAAAAGTATTGAAGTAGAAATCTTGGAGCAGAATTCACAGTATTGCCATTACTGCAAGCCTACCACAGAATAAGGCATTAGACAGTGCAGAAGTTTACCAATAATGGTGTAACAAATACCCATGTTCTATATTTTTTACCTGGAGTGTTTTTATTAATTCTTGTTATATTACTATGCTCAGCATACATGATGTAACCTGTTTTGTGTATTGTGCTGGATGTACTGTATTTGTATAACTTGATGTTGGAGCTTTCCTCCCCGGGCCTCCGCTGAAAATGGACCTGGTCCAGTCGGAATTTCCCGGTTAACAAATGTAAAATAAATAAATAAATAAATACATGAGACTGAAATCCGGTAGCAAATGGCAGTCCTACCACAACTGTGAGAGAAGCTACAAGATTGTTCAGACTGGGTTCTACATACAGAAAAAGCTACCACTTACATGTAACTGTTATGGAAAAAGAAGTACAGCTTAATGTATAAACAATGCTAACATTTTTCAGTAATAGACCGTCTATATACAAGAAGAAATGAAGCGGCAAGACCAAGGTCCCAGATCAAGCTAAAAGTGCAAGCAACTAAATGGACAAAAAGCACAGATGTACAAAAAAGTGCCACCACACAGGTAACTGTAAGTCCAACTTAAAATATTTAAGCAGAATTTAAATAAAACTGTCACCTATAAGAAAGTTCTGGGATCTTTATTTTTGATCTTATGTGATCTGCAGTGTGTCCCTATCCAATTACCTTTGAAACCCCACCAAGTGGTTCGTAAATGTGCCACTCATACATGTGATACATCTTTACTTTTGAGGAGTTAACTTTCTTTACCTGATGTTTGCCTAGATTTTTTTGAATGCTTTGAATAGTCATTGTGTGCTAAAAATTGTCAGGTGTAAAGTTGCCAGCCATTCTGTTGAAGTTACAGTGGTGATGTATTAAGTTGCATGTAGGATGTGTGGTTCTGCATTGATAGACTTTGTGTCTGTACTGATGCTGACAGAAAGACATCAATGAGCTGTAACATCAAATTAGACAAAAATATACAAGACAGCAGTTTTGCATTAGATGAAGCCTGCTGTGCAGCCCCACCCCATGTCTTTTAATGTGCTACCTTTAATTTTGCTCAACAGTGGGGAAAATGTAAAAGTACCACACCTTCACAATGGCTTGATCTTGCTAATGGCTTTGTAATGCTTCAAAAAGGAGGAATTCACATAGTGAATTTGTCTTTTATGAATTAACTAGTCCATTTCCATTTTGATGAAATGCTTTTCTGTTAATTACATACCTCCCACATATACGCCTGCAAATCAGGACATTGTGTTTTGATTTGTTTTCTGTTGTATGTAGTTTTGTTGAGATGCATGGCTGAAATGTCTATGTTCCTACATGAAATGCATTTTGTTGTTGAGTGAGACTAGTTGGAAATGGAAGGAGGCAGAATGTGACACTGCTTCTCTCAGTACTGCAAATTGCCTTTTTATCAAACAAAATTGGAACCGTTACAGTTTTGGCAGACTTTGTGTGGTAAAGATACTTGGAAAAGTTCAGCTGACTTTGGCACCCGATTAAGATTATGTATGTATTTGACTGTGCGTATTGCTTCAATTGGAGAAGCCATTGCATCACTAAGAACAGAACCTCTTAACTTGAGAACCTTTAAGTAAGCATACAGTTCATTGTCTCAGCTCTCCACCTGCAAGTATATTATTAAGGGAGAATTCTTTTGCTTCTGGTGTGATAATGATCGAACAATACAGGCATTATTTCTACAAACATGTAATTCAGTGTTTATGAGGAGGCCTTTAAACATAAATAACATCTTTCCTTCAAGACAAACATTTTTTTATGCAACTATCACGTATCCGCACAATGTACTGCCCTAAATTATGATCAGGCTTCATGACTCAAGCTGCTACAGTACAGAGGGATTGCAGTGGTACAATTTTTCAGCATGTTTGATCTGCTCAGGAATCCTCTTTGATTCTTAATTTGATTGTGTCCCAGATATCCACAGAGACCTGTACACCAACTACCATTTGCTTTTCTTTTCCTTGGCCATTGATGGCATTTGTCAGGTGAATAGACAGCCAGTGTGACATGGAATGACACTCCTTAGACATTTCTCTTGCCTGTAAACCATGTTCAGCCTTGCATGTTATGGATAGTTCTCCAAGTAGCCACACAAAACTATTACTGAAATTAGTCATATATTTGATCATGATTTCCTCTGTTTAATTACTTATGTCTGGCTATAGGATGTCATCTCCGCACTTATCCAACTCCATTTTCCCCCACCCCGTTATCTCCCTACTACTTCTGGCACTAATGCAATCTACTAAGCCTTAGGTATTTATGCTGATGAATATAACTAGGTGGATTTTTTTTTCCTTTCTTTCTTTGGATGTATTATGGATGTCTGGTCACTTCATTTGCCCCCCAACAGCCTTTGCTTAAGGGTAGTCTTTTAATGGGATCTAGCTTGTGATGCCACTTGAGATGGGAGTGCAGCTGTCTGATTTTTTATCATATTCCTTTTGGTGGCCATTCAACACTACGAATGTTTGCTGCAACTTTGTAAGAAGTAACACAGTCTGAGCCAAAACTGCTGTGTGCCAGCAGGCCTGTTACCTTGACAGCCACATGTATCCAGCATTACATGTCCGTAATGCATCTTTACCTTCCCATATCAGGTAGTGATACCCACTGTCACCACCAGCCAAATCCCACTTTACAAGTCATCAGTACATTTAGCACTTCTGTGCCAACTTGTGCTTTCAATTGTTGTATCTCGTCATGCAGTTAGGCATTTCCTATAATGGCCAGTAATCACCATTGTCTTATGTCTACTTTTGTTTGTTAGCAACAAAATATACTAATTACTGGAGCCAGATTTCCGGCTGGAAACTTGCATTTTTTTTATACAATAAATAAAGCTTAGAAGAGAAGAAAATGTAGTACATAGCAAACGGTGACATCTGCAGTCAAAGTAAATGACCTTCCAATGCTTCTGCTGTGCGGCCTTTTTACAATTCTTTAAAAGCAACATTTCTTTACATTCAGAGGCAATATTCCCTTATAGACAGGGTTCTGTCATAGTAACTGGCAAAAGAGTACATACAGACACCTCACAAAATACAATATCTCTCCTTATAGTTTCACCAACAGGAATAAACTAAAGTCTCTTTTGCATGCACACAGGCAGGGATAAATCCATCTGGCATCTCCTTTGAAGGATTTGTCTTTCTTCCCTCAGAGGGATGCTCTAGATTGCCTTGCTTCCTTTTTCTGGTATGTATAACTCCTTCTAAAGCCCTCCCAGGACCATCTTCAAACCTAAAAGTAATGAATCTGTTCAACTTCAGGGCACTGGCCTTTAAATATCCCTGTGTGTAACTGTCCCAAATGAATTCTAACCTTCTTGTCTGTTTCTGTGCTTTAGTATTCTTAATGGGACCATCTACTAGGCTATGTGAGCCTTGTAGGCTAGCACATTTATGGGGACCAGTCATCACTATGCCATATATAAGCATGAAGAATGTGAGAGGTTATCTGCACTGGACAGAGTGGCTGATACTCTGAATTCTTGGCCTCAAAGTTCAAGCTGTGTTGTAAGTATCGCAGATAAGCATATTGTCACCGGTTCACTGGTTTTAGTTGGTTACCCTAGGTCTCGCCCATTTTGATTGAAAAGTAGATCCAGGCTTGATTCTTAAGTCTGTTCTTCCAGATCAACTTTTGGTGTATTGTAGGTCAGATTAGGGTAAATCTAGATGAATCTTTACTATTTTAGCACATCGGGTTTACAAACGCACATCTTTAGAGGTTTACACAAATATGTGCTTTGTGACAGTTTAAAAAAAAATAGTAGGATCTGCACTCATACAGTTTGCAGACATCAGCTGCTGCAGTATTTTCTGTGACTTACCTTTGGAGTTTTCTGAACTTCACAAGGAAAAAAAACGGAAGATATCACCCCTGCTCTGAGCCATCTGTTTTCTGGCTACTTCCCCACTCAGAAGCATACTACACCTTGGAGGATGTTCTTCGTGCTTCACTGTTGCAGTCATCACATTTGGGTTATCTGCTTGCAGGTAGCCCTCAGCCAGCCTGAATACCAGAGTCTTGGATTCCTGCGTCGGATGCTGTCTCTTCTTCCATGACGTCAGGTCATCAGGGGTATAAAGCATGCAGCTGATGCCATTACATCAGTCTTTCTTGCTGCATGGTGCCCGAAGCAGAAGCAGTTCGCAAGTGCCGGTCGGCCGACTCCTGAAATTTTCATTTTTGAGTTTCAGAACCGAAGTCTTCAAAAAAGCTAAGTACCCCATTGAGGATCACTTTTCTTCTTAACCGATGTCAGTAAAAGTTAACAATTGTATTACCTGTGGAAAGCAAATACCTCATAAAGATTTTCATTCGTACAGCATTCCCTGCTTAGGCCCAGACCATGACATCCCTCAATGTCGGTTTTGTGCCTTATTCAACCCCTGAACTATTCATTATCAGGCTATATTTGCAGCAAATTATTTTGGTACTCAGTATAACTATCCAGAAATGGCTTCGGTAAGCCATCCGACTACTGATATTCCAAAAAAAAAAAAAAAAAAAACGTAAGGATAAAGACAGAGATAGACCACATAGATCCAAAACTGATGACGACACTTCCGTTAAGCTAGTTGCCAGTCCACCGGTACTCAGTGCGGTGCTTTCACAGCCCGTGATACCCGCTACTTAAGATTCGCAGGCTTCTACTGAGACCCATTCGGAGTCCAGTATGCCGCGAGATGTTTCTTCAACTATGGAACCTGCGGATGTCTCTACCTTGGATGGGTCCAGAGCTGCTGTGCAAGCACTGGCTTCTGAGGGAGTATTCAGGCCTACAAACTTGCATGTTAAACTGATGCCATCTTCTTCATCCATGCCCAAAACTCGCAGCACGCCTAGAAAACCGACGTCCAAACTGCATGGTCAGGCTCATATGCCTAAAAAACAAATGCTTAGAATGGCTGAAGACCTTATTACCTTAATTAGGGGAAGCCAGCCTTCCCCCTCTAAGAGACCTAGAACTGATTTTCCTTCTGATTCTTCTGATCAGGAATCTGATATTTCTGTTTCTTCTGATTACCAGGATTTGCCCTTATCTACCTATGACGCTTCTTGTGCAGAGGATTCCATTCCCTCTGCTTCCCCTCTAGAAGATTTTTCTTTTGGTGAAACCTTGCATACTCTTAGGGAACATTTCCACTGGAAAAGCCAGGATTACTCTGACTCCAAAAAGAGGCTTAGGGAATTCTTACTCCTTCCTCAGCACAGGCCTTTAGCTATCCCTCCTGTTCTGGACATTGTAGATGATGGTTTCCTAGAATCCAGCCTTTCCCCAGACACCTTACCTCCAGCTCCCAGTAAACCTGACAGGTATTACAGAGTACCTGACTTTCACAAGTTCCTCTTCAAGAATCCTACTGTGGATCCAGAGACCATTTCACAAGGACCAAAGGGCATTAAGGCTACTGGTGCCAAAAATCCTACACCTTCTGATAGAGATTATAGAGCCTTGGACAGATGGGGTAAGAAAGTATACACGTCTGCTACTTTGGCCATTAGGGCTTTAAATTACCAGTTTCATGTGTTAAAGTACCATCAGCATATTATGGGACTACTTAAACAGAAAATTATGTTGATTCCTGACTGCTGAACACAAAGAATTACAGGATTTAATGCATTCTGCAGAACAAGGTGGTAAACATACTTTGCAATGTGGTTTTGACTCTTTAGAAGCTTCTTGCAGGGCTGCTGTCACTGACTCTGTACTTAGAAGGCATGCTTGGCTTAAGGAGCAAAACTTGCCAGATCATGTTAAAGCTAAATTACTGGATGCTCCCTTGAACCAGGACTGACTGTTTGTCCTCAAAAAGATGGAGGAAAAAAGCTAACTCTGCAAGCTGTTAAAGAATTCCTGCAAGTGCAACCTCCCAGATTTAGTAGGCATTGGCCTTCAAAGAATTGGTCCTTTCCAGTCTCTTCCAGGCCCTCTCGGTCCAAATCCAGGAACAGCAGACCACCTAGGTTACAGTCTCAGGCTACGCACAGGCCTAAGCAGTGGGGGGGGCTCCCACTTCCAAAGCAGGGAATAGTAAGGCATCCCCGTATGGAAAAATGGCACAATGACTTAACCTTAACTCTTCCAAGCCCTGCTCAACTGCCTGCTCCCTTAGGAGGAAAGCTCGCCCTGCATGCAAAAAACTGGGAACTCATTACCCAAGACAAGTGGGTTTTGAATATAGTTTCCCAAGAATGCAGATTCTACTTCCACACCCTACCAACCCCAAATGTTTGGCCGGACCTACCCCCAAATCAGTGGGCAGAAGCCCAACAGTAGGTTCTCTCTCTTCGAAGTATCAGGGCTATTCAACCTGTCCGAGCAGAAGAAAGGGGACAAGGTTTTTATTCAAGACTTTTCCTGGTACCCAGAAAAGACAGCTCCTGGCATCCTATCCTGGACCTCTCTATTCTAAACACCGTTTTGGTAATTCCAAAATTCAAAATGCTAACACTTCAACAGCTGCTTCCTATGCTAGGCAAAGATGCCTGGTTGGCAACCTTAAACTTAAAGGAAGCTTACCTGCACATTCCAGTAAGGGAATCTTGCAGGAAATACCTACGCTTCAGGGCAGGCTCCATGCGCTATCAGTTCTCTGCACATCCTTTTGGCTTATCTACTGCACCCAGGGTATTCACAAAGTATCTGGCTCCAGCCATTGCATTTTGCAGGCAGAGAAATATTCAGATATAGCCATACTTGGACGATTGTCTGATTCAGGCAGAAAGCCAGGACTTGCTTTTAAAACATCTGGCATTCATAAAGAATCTTCTAACCTCACTGGGGTACACCATAAATGAAAAGAAGTTGCACCTAGTACCCTGCCAGCAGATTGTATTCCTGGGAGCAAGCTTGAACACAACTTCCCAGATGGCTTTCCTCACTCCAGAGAAACAAGTTTATTTGACAATTTACTTCAAATTACTGGCCACAAAGACACATCTATCTGCAAGGAAAATTCTACAAGCCCTGGTGTTCATGGCCTCTTGTATTCTACTAATTCCATATGCAAGACTGCATATGAGGAAATTACAATGGTATGTAAAAAGCCTATGGAGTCCACATTCTCAGGACCTGGAATCAATTATTCCTATCATTCCTTGTATAATGACAGAGTTCCTTTGGTGGGCAGAGGCCTGCTACCACAACAAGGGGCTCCTTTTCACTCTACCCCTGCCGCCCAAACCGTAACAGACGCATCAGACTATGCATGGGGGGGCTCACTTGGCAGGGCAGTGCATTCAGGTCAAATGGAGCCCAAGACAGATGCACCTGCATATCAACCAAAAAGAAATGTTAGCTGTACAGAATTCTCTGATGGCCTTCAAAGACCACATTCTTCCAGGACAATTATTGGTAAAGACAGACAACACCACAGTTAAGTGATACATAAACAAGCAGGGGGAAACCCACTCGTACCCTCTCTGCAGACTAGCCATGGCTCTGTGGAACACAGCCTTGAGCTACCAAATGCACCTATAGACTCAATTCCTGCCAGGCAAGCTAAATTCCCTGGCAGATGACCTAAGCAGACATTTCATGGACCCACATGAATGGAAACTGGAACCAAAAATATTCACCCTCTTGAGGAACAAATGGGCGACTCCAGAGATAGACCTGTTTGCCTCCCCTCAGAACTACCAGTTGGGCAAATTCTGTACAAGGACTTCCCACAGTCAAGCTTGGAAAGCGGATTCCCTGTCCTTTACCTGGGAAAGCATCTCAGTTTATGCCTTTCCCCCTCTGCCTCTCCTCTCGAAGGCTCTGCTAAAGATCAAACAGGACAAGCCAAGGACAATACTGATTGCACCAGACTGGCCACGCCAACACTGGTACCCCCTCTTGCACAGTATGACACTGCTGGAACCATGGCACCTGCCTCAGATCCTTCCCTGCTGTCCCAGCACGCGGGAAAGATTCTGCACTCTCCGCTTCAAACCCTGAACCTTGCAGCCTGGCTAATTCCTTGAACTCTCCAATAGCATACCTCAGTAAGCAGGTGCTAGATGTCTTTCTAGAGGCAAGGAAGCCTAGTACTAAAATCCTATGCTGAAAATTGAAAAAGATACTGCTCCTGGAGCCAGACTCGGGGGATGGGCACAACGGTGCCCAGCTTACCTCATATACTTTAGTACTTAACAGAAATGCTCCACAAGGGCCTATCCTTCTCATCAATTAAAATTCATGCCTCTACCATTTTAGCACATTATAATACGGAACCACCCCTCTTCTCTCACCCCCTGCTAAAGCAATTCCACAGAGGGGCCAAAAATTTAAGACCTCCCCCAGGAGAGCCTCTACTCCAGCCTGGGACCTTAACTTTGTATTGGAAAAGCTCACTCTCCCTCCTTTTGAGCCTGTTGCAACTGCAGAGTTAAAATTCCTTTCTTGGAAAACAGCCTTCCTTCTGGCCATCACTTCAGCAAGAAGAGTGTCTGAATTACAGGCCCTCATGGCAGTGGAGCCCTTCATTATCTTCCATGCAGACAGGGTGTCCCTCAGGACCAATCCTTCTATTATTCCCAAGGTGGTGTCTAGTGTGGCCCTTAATCAGTCCATTCATTTGCCTACCTTTTTCCCGAATCCACAAAACAAAGAAAATGAATACTGCACTCCTTGGACGTGCACAGACAACTTAGATTTTATTTGAACAGGACTATGCCTCTCAGAAAATCTGACCAGCTGCAAGTTGGCTTTGCTGCAGGGGCAGAGGGGAAGGCCATTTAAAAGCAAACCATTTCTAAATAGATAGCCCATTGCATTCATTTCTGCTATAAGCACCATGGAAAACCTATCCCACAGCGGATAAGATCACATTCCACCAGGGCTGCATCTACCTCTACAGCCTTTCTCAGAGGTGTCTCTACCAGGGACATCCTAGAAGCTGCTACCTGGAGCTCTGTACATACCAAGCATTACCACATGCCTATTTTTTCTAAATCCAGAGCTGGTTTTGCCACTGCAGTCTTGCAGGGCTGAATAGCTGGCCCTAATGCTCTCTAACGTCGTCCTCCCTTCCTTAGCTTTGGGAATCAAACCAAATATAATGACTGCAACAGTGAAACATGAAGAACATAGTACAGTTGTGTACACTTACCATAAATGTAGATGCTCGAGTATTCACTGTTGCAGTCCTGGTTACCCTCCCTCCGGCCCCCTGACTTCTCTTGGCTCTACCTTTCCTTCTTCTTTGGTGTATTTAAGCTTTCTGGTCTATTTGGTTTTTGATGGAGGGGTACCATAACATATAATTGCTTCCCATTGTGGGGGCACCTGACATCTGGGGCAAGAACAACCGATGTAATGGCGTTGGCTGCATGTTTTATACCCCTGACTACCTGATGTCATGGAAGAAGAGACAGCATACGACGCAGGAATCCAAGACTCTGGTATTCAGGCTGGCTGAGGGCTACCTGCAGGCAGATAACCCAAATGTGATGACTGCAACAGTGAATACACTCAAACATCTATATTTATGGTAAGTGTACACAACTGTACTTTGCTGGGCCTGTTTGCACATGCTAGAATTTTACTCCTAAGAAACCACTGGATGGAGTTTTCTGGGATTTAATTTGACACTTTGCTTTTCTGTTTTGTTTCAGTGAAGTTTAAATTTAGGAAGTGGCACATTGAGCCAGACTTCATTGTTACTGTAAGAGAAAAGTCTGAGTTGTATTTCAGTAATGCATGTAATGGCATTTTGAGGGAAATGTCAACAGTTGACACTCCAGAAGATAAGCTGCTTCTGTGAGATACACGGATACAAAATCTGTTTTCCACATAATTCTGCATGCTGCATTGCAGAATGTAGTAGCATATCCTCTATTTTTAAGTCTCACAAAGATACTGTGACTGGCTGTGTGGCTAGAAGAATAAATCCCTGACTCTGATCTAGACTATCCGAGTTTAAAAAGTGTCTTGATTGCTAGAAGAGCCTGGAAGGAGGACAGTGGGATTGACAGGTTAACAGTAACTCTGCTATGCTGAGGAAGTGAAGATGTGGTTTTCAGTCAGCCAATAATAATTAATGTGGGGGCTTATGCAGCATAAAAATGACCAAGACCAGGAATGTGGACTGGGACATCCTATACAGTGATTGTTGCCATAACTGGCTTGTATGTAGAAGCTGCAATGTGTTTTGGGAGGGTTTACGGCTTGCCATAGTGTCAAAAATGCTTTTGTCAGTCACCAGGGGCAGAGTTATGCCCTTTATTGAAATAGCATTATTGCCAGGATGATGGCAAGAGGCCCAGAACACCTCCGTGGCTGCTAGGATGGCACCTACAGTGGTTGACTCTCTCTTGCATGCTGTGGATACCAAGCACATGGGAAAAGAATGAGTTAAACACTAGTGAGAAAGGCTAAATGGTTGGCAGTCCCATAGACAAACTGTGTATGTGTGTATATATAAAAACTCCCCCCTACACACACACACACACACACACACACACACACACACACACACACACACACACACACGCGCGCTCACACACATCCATTCCAAGTTCTGATAGGCAGCAGTCAACCCATTTGTTTGCGAGGTGCATTACACTGACTTTATCTTTCAAAGTTTGAAAGATGTGACACTTGGTACATACTGTTGTAAATGATTAGTAACTCAGCCTCGTCAAAAAGCTGTGTTAATAGTAACTGCAGATTAGATTACTACTTTCTTAATACAAATGAGCTAATTTTTGCTTTCCAACTTCTCTAAATGTAAACACATAGTTGTGCTTCATTGACTTGCCAAATGATCTGATGTTGCCTTCTTCATTCCTCCTCACGATAGGGTCTTGGAATCTGACCTTTGGATCTGACTCTCAAGCTCCTCCCTCTAACTCTTAATGCACTACATCCACAAAGTACCTCAGATCTCATTTGACGCTTCAGCGTACTGGATGCAGATGTCATGCTCTCAAGCTGTGGATAACTTTATTTTAAAAGTTTCTTTTGTGATCTAGTCTTGGGTGTTCTGTAAGTCCTCACTCTGTTTTTCTTCTTTCAGATGATGTGCGTGTGTTGTGCGATTTCTTTCCTGCAAAAAAAAAAAAAAAAAAAAAATTCTGTTAGCTTTTATCAAATTGTTGGCTTTAAACTTAAACTTGAAATTTAAATTTAAACTTAAAAGTTAAAGTTTAAAACTTGAAGCTTAAAACTTACCTGTCTTTTCTTAGTATAGTTCTGTTAGTTCCTTGTTTCCTTTTCATCTGCTAGTTGACGGTTGTTTTTTGGCAGGTTTTTGGCTGACAAACCTTTGCCAGGTTTCAAGCACTGCACTTCTTGTGGGCATAAAATCCCCAACCAGGATGCCCACAAGGAGTGCGTGTATTGCCTGGGTGCTGATCATTTGAAAGCGGATTGTAGTATTTGTACTGCTTTTAATCTGTGGGCATTAACTGACCAGAGAAATGAAATGATACTTAGGGGCCTTCTTCCCTTCTTGGCTCAAGAGGCTGAGACCCCTTCTTTGGCTTCTTCTTCTCCTCCGGCTACCACTAAAGAGGCTAAAAAGTGATCCCACCCTGTTTCTCCGAGGGACACTCTTGAGGGTAAGAGGGTGAAGAATTCCTCGGCTCTGACTTCCTTGGACCTGAAGAAATTGCCCCCCCTCTCAGATCCAGCAGCTCCTTTGGATCCAGGGGATGTTATTAGCATCTCTTCTTCACCTTTGTCGACTCCTGTGTCTGATCCAATACCTCAGGATCTGAGGGCTTAGAGGTCCCCTGCTCTCTCTCTCTCCAGGTCAAAGCATTCCCAACCTCCATTGTCTGCTTCATCCAGGTCCTCCAGAAGCTGGTCCTGAGGTGGGTATGGACAGGATGATGAGGAGATTTCTCAAGGCCCAGATCCAGATGGGGTAGTCTTGCCTCCATCCCCTGTCGGAATCGTGATCTACCCTGGCCGTACCATCAGGATTCATTCTCCAATTTGACCCTCTGTGTTTCAGAGTCACAAGATTTGGGACTGCCATGTGCCCTGGTCTTGGTGCAGGGGAAGTTTCTTTCCTTGATGCCAAGGATGCCCTTTACTAACTCTTTTCCAGCTTTCTTGGAGCAGAGATGGTCTTCAAGCTGTGGTGTTGGTGCTGGGTCCCAGGGACTGGGGTCTGCTCTGTCTCTTTTGGAGGCCTCCCTTCCCCTAGGCGCCTCAGCACTTGACTGTTCGAGTCAGATCCCTTCTGCAGGTCATGGATTTGGGGTGAGTCTTGCCTGTTTTCCCACGGTGGTTTTGGCTTTGGGGGAGACAGAGAGGACTTCTGGTCCTTTGGCCTTTAGATAGTGGAGAGGGTGTTCTCCCAAGTTTGTGATCTGACAACACATGACCTCCAATCCACCCTCATACCCTCATCTGATCCAGACCTTGCTCTCAGTCATCCTGCCATGAGTCGTCCTGTCCCGAGCGGCCTCCAAGAACTCCCCACTAATGAGGGATCACCTTCTTCTGACTCTTCTCTAGAGTACCCAGCTGAGGAAGTTCCTTGGAAGACATGCAAAAGGAGGCACGTTAACTCCCCATTAGAGTCTTTAACTGAGGACACAGACTTCAATGAGGGGAAAGGTCCCCCAGATCCCCTCCCTGAAGATGTCTGCTTTGGGGACATATTAGAGATCCTGAAGCAGAAAGGTGGGTGATCTGCCCAACCTCCTTCCTCTGAGGAGCCTGATCTCTTGGAGATGTTTGGGATGGGCCCATCTAAGTATTGGGTGACCCACCCGTCGGATGCCCTGGTTGACTTGGTGTCCCGCTAGGCATGGAAGGAACTGGTCACCATTGAGCCCATGCCCAAATGACCAGATATGTTTCTGGTACCCCCTACAGATAGGAAACATTAGACTAAGGGTTATGTAGTTGATGCCATAGTGGTGGCAACAGCCACTAAGAAAGAGATAGCAGAAGAAACTGCTAATGTCTATCTGCCTAACAAGGAGTCTAGAGCATTGGACAGGATTGAGAAGTGCATCTATGCCTCAGCCACTTTCTGCTGAGGTTGATGAACTACCTGGCTCATTTTTCTTGGCCTCAGAGAGATGTGATCAAGGAACTCTCAGCTTTTATTAGAGTCCATGCCTGCGGAGAAAAGTAAAGTTTCTCCCAGCTGACCACTATTTTGTCTGTCACCAACTCCTCGATGAGGTTAATCTTCCATATCACTGAGGGCACCTTGTGAGCAGCTGGTTCAGAACTCTCCCTAAGGAGGCATCGGCTAATCCAAGCCAGGGATCACTTAATACAGTTATCACACTCTCTGGGCATCACCATAAACATGAGCAAATCCAACCTGACTCCAGTTCAGAAACTGGAATTTACAGGTACGCAGCTCAACACAAGGGATCAGATAGCTTCTCTTCCTTCACACCAAGTAGCCACTCTGAGAAATTAGGTACAGGAATAGTTAGCCCCAAAGGCCCCACCCCTGCATGATTGGTCCTGCAGACCCTGGGATCCATGTTAGCAGCTATTATGTTCTACTAACCAGATTTTTCATGCAGGTTTTCCAGAGGACATTAACGACACAATGGTTCATCCTCTTTTTTTAGCCGCTGCCCCTTCACATCAGGTTGATTCCCATTTGCAGACATCACCTCAGTTGGTGGATACAGTCAGACAACCTCATTCTAGGCAGACCGTTCTTGAACAACCCACCTATAGCCACTGTGACTACGGACTATTCCCAGTTTGGGTGGGGGACATTACAATGGGAAGATGGTCCAAGGCGCACGTGGCTCTCTAAAGAGTCCAGGTTGCATATCAGTGTCCTAGAGATGAGAGCAGTCCTCCTAATGTTGCTAGACTTTCAGAAGTTCTCCCTTTGGAGACTATTGCAGTGCACACCAGCATGTCTCTTGTCTGGTACATCAACAAAGAAGGAGGAACCCGTTCTTACCCCTTCCCCTTGTGCAAGGAGGCCATGAGGGTGTGGAAGTGGGCGATATATTCAGACCACCTTCTAGTTGCAATGCATATCCCAGGGAAAACCAATGATTTAGAGCACAGACTCAGCAGATCGCTCCTGGTTCCACACGAGTAGTCCCTCAGTCAGTCAGTGGTGGACATGATCTTCAACAGTTGGGGTCAACCTTGCTGCGACCTCTTTGCCTCTCCCTTCAACAACAAAACAAATACAGCAAGTTATTTGCTCTGTTCCCTCCTTCGGGGGAATCCCCAAGGGATTCTAGTCCACGATTGGCCCTTGTGTCTCCTGTATCCTTACCCCCCTCTTCTGCTTATCCCGACGTTTCTTCAGAAGGCAAACAGGTTGAGGAACTTGGTCATCCTCATTGCCCCCTTCTGACCCTGTCTGGTGTGGTTCCCCTTCTTGTGGTCTCATCTGAAATATTCTCCTTGGGTACTGGAGCCCAGTCAGGACATCCTTTCTAATCCATCGGAGATGCAGCATCCAAATCTTCAAGCCCTTAAACTGACTGCTTGGTTTCTCCACTTGCAACCCTAATGAGACAGTCCAGCTTTAAGCCCCCCAGTCTGAAAAATTCTTCTAGCTCCGCAAAAGGCTTCCACCAAAAGTCTACACCAGTAAATAGAAGAGGTTTGTTATTTAGTCCATGAGCAAAAACCCTGATCCCTTCTCAGCACCAGTTTCAGACATTTTGTTATTCCTTAGCACCTTTTTTGAGGAAGGTGCTAGCTTCTCGACTATCAAACTTCAATTGGCAGCTATTTCCAATTTTCATGCTGCAAGTCAATCCTGTTCTCTGTTCACTTTTAGGTCATGTAAATCTTTCATGAAAGGTGTTTTCTTAAGGCCTCCAGTCAAGGACCCATCTCCTCCTTGGGACCTCAATCTTGTGTTTCAGGCTTTGACCCAGGGACCCTTCGAAGCAGCAGCAAGTTGTGACATGAAGTTTCTGTCATGGAAGATGGCCATTTTGGTGGCTATAACTTCCACAAAGAGGATTTCTGAACTACAAGCTTTATCCTCCAAACCTCCTTACATACTTTTTCATAAAGACAGTGTGTCCTTGCACACCAATCCTTTCTTTATGCCCAGAGTAGCTACTGAGAACAATATCAGTCAATTCATCCAATTACCAGTGTTTTTCCAAATTTCTCTAATAAAGGAGAGTATGTTCTCCATCTTCTAGACTTTCATAGACAACTTAATTTTTATCTGCACAGGACCAAACCACACAAGAAGTCTGATCAGATCTTTCTGGCTTTCTCAGCTAATAAACTTGGACAAGCGGTGCCTAAAATTACTTTGGCAAAATGGGTATCTGGCCGCATTTCTTACTTTTTCTCATGAAAAGGACTGGAATTACCTAGACCTCCCAGGGCGCATAATACCAGAGCTATGGCTACTTTTACGGCTTTCTATTCTAGAATGTCCATTGATATTTGTGCAGCAGCAACATGGTCCAACAGTCAAAAACAACAAAATGCCCCCAACGCTGTGGTGAACTGTCTCAAAAATAGGAAAACAAGCAAAAACAAAGACAGTATGTTCACCAAAGATGGTCCAACAATCACACCTTTGTATTGCACTATCATCTGCACTGCAGACAACTCCTCAGAACTACACCAACTCAACCAAAACGCCCTCACCTCCACCGAAATTTGGGTGTCTAATCTTCTTGCCCTGAACCCCAACAAAACCAAACTAGAAATCTTTGCCCCCAAAAAGTCCATACCCCTACAAAAAGAGAACTTCACCATTCAATCCCTAAATGGTGCCACCATCGACATTTTACCTAGCACAAAACTCCTAGGTGTCGTCATAGACGAAAACCTCACATTCGACCTGCACATCCAGTCTGATGTCAAAAAGACACATCAAAAGCTTAGCACTCTCTATCGACACAAACATCTACTCAGTACATCAGCCCGACTTTCTCTTGCCTCTTCTTTTCTGTTACCCTGTCTTTTATATGGTGCCCCCTCCTCACCAACATTCAGTCCTCTCTCTAAAGTCCAAATTAAACTCATGCTACAACAAAATTGCTAAGTTTGTAAATAATGCCTCCTACTCATCCCACCACTACTTATTATGCAACCTAATTTGGTTTGAACTCCCCAACTATCTCACCTTTATCCAACTAACTACAGTTCACAAACTCATTCATAATCCATCCTTGTGCCTTGCTCTATCTTCTTTACTTATTTTATACCATCCTAACACACCACTCCGATCCAACAACCAACTGCTCGTAAATTTAGAAATACCCAAACTTTCGGCTAGCCAGATGCTTTACTCCTTTACCATCGCAAAACTTTGCAATCCCCCCCCACCAACACTTAGATCCACCCACTCATTAATGCTCTTTTCCTTGTCTTGGCTGTGCACATGTGCTAACACCACATCTCATGTAACCTAACTTCAACCATCACAACTATTCTCACCCCCACTCAACTACTCTGGCATCCTCCTTTCACATCCACCTGTCTTTTTACTTAGTCTGCCTCTCCATCCCATCCACTTCCCTCTTCTACTGACCCTCATTATCCTACTATTGATCCTTCCTGTCTACTTCCCTCTCTTACTAACCCTTATAGACCTACCGTTGAACCAGGCGAGACATTCAGGTTCCCTCGCAGCCTACCCTTAATATCATACCACCACTTATATCTGCAACAATATCCACCGACTTTGCTGATTCCTGCAACAGGACTCGTATAGCCCATCACTCAGCTATTACACCTCCTAAATGTGTGAAAAGTTTAAGTACCTAGTCTCTAATTAATTCATATATCTACTTTGCACCCACTGCATGAAGTATGCTATATAAATTTTGCTAGCTGAAAACTACTCGTATGGAATGTTCTCCTGTATATACTCTGTATTGCTGGTATAATATCTTTGATTTAAGAATGATTACTTATGTACTGTTTTTTCACCAATTGTATAAGCTGCCAATAATATGTACTAGATGTCTTTATTAATGTAAATTCTGTATTGTATGTGAAATGTCTTGTATGTGGAGGTTTTCTCCCCGGGACTACACTGAAAATGGGCACTTCTAGCCCAACTGAACCATCCTGGTAAGCAAATGCAAATAAATAAGTAATTAAAATTGATGGTTTTCTGGCAAATCACTGAGGATTGAAGTCACTAAATGAGAGAATTTTGAGTTTCAGAATTCATATCCTTAAGAAAATGCATGTTAACACAAAACCCAATTTTCCAGCAACTTTCTTTATAAGAGCAGTATTTGAAATCTTTCCTATTTTTGGGTCTTTGTTCCTCAATTATTTTTGGCTTTGTCCAAATTTCTTGCTGTGAGAGGTTGAGAGGTGTGAGACATGTACACATGCTGCTGCATACATGCACACACCTTCACCTCCCCACCATTAAATTGCCACAGACACATACCTGATCTTACCTTTTCCACAACCTTCCCTTTGAGTACAAAGGGATAATGCATTCTTTTGGCCATTTTCATTAACACAGCCAGTTGTGGTAATTTGCATAGCCAAGTAATTATCTGAATTGCTTGGCTGTGTAAATTCCTTATTACATGCATTTCTGCAGGAGAGCACATTGCTAGTTTGCATAGGCCGCTCCCCCGAATACTTCATTAGACTGTGTAAATCTTTGCGGTAGGCCTGTCTGCAAATCAGAAAGGGTTACTTACAGTCAGGGGTAATAGCCCATGTTAGGGCTTACTGCTGTTTGGTGGCCCTTTACAAATCCTAGTCAGTACTCAAGTTCAGATCCTAAGCACTAGAAATACTGTAAAAGTAAACTAATAATTTGGCTTGGCCCTAAGTGTTCTATTTATTGCTGCTCTTCTTTATGAACTGCAGCAAACTTTTAATGATGCT
>NC_056745.1:263538424-263563424 GCF_019279795.1 Protopterus annectens | reverse complement strand
AACCAGAAAAATAACCAGAGATCCTGATCCTTTAAAGGGTTTGGAGATATTGTGGAAATGTTAAGAAAATTTGTATAAAGCAGAGAAATGTAGAAATCAAGAAAGAGCACCAATGGAACTATTTAATTATGCCAAGATTAGAAGTAGATGAGGCCTAACACTTAACAGTTAAGATAGGAAGGAATTGAGGACAAACCATGATGTATAGTCCATCTTCAGCAAAGTATCCAGGAACAGATGGTATTCCTGTGGAAGTCTGGAAGTTAAGAGGGAAGAAAGCGATAAAGATCGGGAAGATTTTGGTTAACAGTGTTTTAAAAGGAGGGAAAGCACAACATCTAAAGACCCATCAGATCTATTTCAATTTTTAACTGTGATTATAAAGTGTTTGTCTCTTCTAGCTAGAAGAATGGCAAAGGTGTTGCCAAAATTGATAGACCATGGATCAATGTGGTTTTGTGGAAGAGAAGCAAACATTTGACAGCATTAATACAAGAATGAAATAAATAACTATTTAATAATTGTTACACTTTTACATACATAATAATTATTTAAAATTATTTAAAAATTGTTTAAAAACCATCTACAAAATCCACATTTTAATACCTGTTGGAAAAACCTTCAATCACCAGAAATTATTTTTTTAACACTATTTCCATCAGGTCTAAGGAAGGTTCGCTTTCTGTCCATAGATTTAAGTGAAATATCAACAAATGCAGCTATAGGTTCAGTTTTATCCTAGTCTAATAAATCTCTTTCTTTCCTTGTTAAATTATCACAAACACCTGAAAATTTTTTAACATCTCCGGGCCTCCACTGTTCTTTCAAAACCTATAACTCATAAATGCACTTTTCCTTTTGAAATTGTTAACAGGGTAGAGTTGTTCACATTTATTATTTCTGTAAAAACATTTTTAAATGCATCTGCCTAGTAAACATTTTAATTCCACCAATGTTTTCACAGTGTCAGGTTTAAACATAGGGACAAATTAACCCCTTTGCAAATAATTCAAAGTACTCATTGTTAATGTTTAAGTCTGTGTAGTTGTAGATGCAATAACCATTTTCGATAAACTTTAAAGTTTTTCCTTCTTTAATGACAAATTCGTAATTATCAAAAATCTCTGACACATTACAACTTTCTTGAATACATTTCTCATGTGTTCCTTCTGAACTACTAGTATATATCATCAAGGTAACATCATATTGTCATTGTACAAAAAACTTTTCTCATTAACATAGTCAACATTTACATCTGTACTGATCCCATCATTGTTAACAAACTCACAAGTGTTTCTAAAAACTTTCATTACAAATATTTTCATTATCATCAAAACTTTCATTCAACAAAATATTCTCACCTATTAATACCTCCCCCTCCTGTTGGTCCTTCCATGTAATTTTCTTGTAGTTCCCCATTTGTTCCGAGGCTGGTTTTCCATGTCTAAAAAAAATCATTTAAATCTTCCTCACCCACAACATTACCACATTTATATTTGTAATCTAAAATGTCCCTTTTAAGTTTCGGTTTCAGAATTTTAAAACAAAACTTCTATACTTTTAATCACTCTATCAAAGTTACTTTTGTATTGCTCAAACAATAAATCTGTAGTAATACTCACATACATCTGCCTTATTTCATCCTTAATTTCGTTCATTTTAATGTCATTGTTTCTAATAATAATGTCCAGAATATCCAAACCTGTTTTGTTAAACAGGTCTACAAGTTTTCTTCAATTCCCATGGGCCTTTATCTCTTGATTTTAACAGAAACTGATATTTCTTGCAAAGTTTTTCATAGTTTGTAATCTGCGATGTTAATATCAAACCAGGAAGTGATGTCATGTCCTGGACTGTTGTCCACACGGTATTAATACAAGAATGATGATCCAGAGGGAAGAAGAATGTATAAAATACCACTGTTGGTGGGTCATGGTGCAGAATAGCATTCAACAGAGTAAGCTGGGAGTTTGAGTAGGGCAATGGAAACATTTGTATTCACTGATACAATACGTTTATTTAGGAGGATATACAGTAAGGAATCTGAGGCAAGAATTAAAGTGGGAGGGTTCCTTTCTGATATGTTGTGTCTGAATAGACGAACAAGGCAGGGCATCCTGTTTTCCCTTTTTTTGCTTTATATTTAGAGCCTTTAGAAAAGAAAATAAGTGACTCAAAAGTGCAAGGATATAATTAGTACAGTAATCAAAAAATTGGCTTTATTTGCAGATTTTATTTTGTACCTGATAAATCCAGAAAAAGACATCTCAGTGTTGTGTAATATTCTGAGACAGTTTCAAGCCTTTTCAGGATATAAAATTAATGAAGATGAAACAATGGTTGTAGCTGTAAATTGTGTAGCCACACACAAACTAGTTCAGTAGTACCCATGTTTATGTGGCCACAGTAATATGAAGTATTTAGGAGTATGTCCTAAAAAGACTTGTGTTATGGCAGCTAAGGATATGTGGGAAGAGACTAAACAAAAACAATACAAAAACTGATGAATGCTAAACTCTTGTTTATGGATAATAAGATGCAAGCAGTGAAAATGTTTTAGTTCCTTTAATTTTATATAAAAATAAGGCATATTTTTATTAACCAGAGAAGTTGTGGACAATAATAGAGTTGTAGGAATTTATCTCTGAAGAGAAGAGGTGAAGAGGGCAAGAGTCAAGTGGGATAAGTTGATTCTTCCAATAGAGGGTGATTTAGGATTCCCAGGCTGGAGACCCTTTCCTGCCAGGAATCGATACGAGTTATGAATTGATATGAGTGTTAACACCTGCTGTTGTGGGGATTTCACTCTAATCTAGAAGAGAAGCTGCTATTAAAAATGAGATAATTTACATGGGGATATAAAATATTGCACAGTAAATAATAAATCAATCAGAGGTGGTTAGAAAAGATTGCAAAGAAAGACTGGAAAAGCAATTTACAAGATAAAACTGGGGGGGGGGGTGGCATATGTATGGCTCCCAGGTATGCAACAAAGTCCAGAAGGTTGAAGTTCTTTGCTTGGAAGTGTTTGAAGTCAGCTTGGGGTATAAAAATACCTATGCAAAGAAAATTTCCTTAGGTAGATATTAAACATTGGAGAAGAAAGAAGTAACTGATTTTGGAGTGTAATGAGTTGGCAGATTAAAAATAATTTCCTACAGGGTACTCTGAAATACTGGGTGAGCAAATGGCTGTAACTAGGGATATTGTTTGAGCTGGGGCACATGATCTGAATTGCCTAGACATACAAGGTATTAAGTTTAATTATGTTGACTGTCAAAAAAGCAGTTACTAGAAAATGGAAATCAAAGTCTAAATAAACTGTGTTTGAAGTATTGAACATTATGAAAGATATAAAGGAAATGAAACTGGGATCTTAAAAGAAGAGGTTGGTGTGACGTTCCCACTGTAGTCCAGCAATCAAGGAGCCTAAATCTCCTCACCATTGACACTGGAGAGGGACACTGAGTTGGAACAAAAATGGGATACACCCAGTATTTCCAGATGCACCTCTCTGCATCAAGCACATTTTCCCTTCTGAGCACACAGGGAACACATTCAGTCTGGGGTCTGGGTTTCCCACTTTGTCCAGGTCCCCAGTAAGACTCCCCACTGGCACAGCTGTAAGGTTGAGCCCTCAGCCGAGTATCCAAGCCAAGTCCTCCAGCACCTTCTCTGTAAGACCAGTGCTTTGCGTCCCCGCTCCAAGTAGCTGACAACTTTATTTTCACACACACACACACACACACACACACACACACACACACACACACACACACACACACACACACACACACTGGGAAAGGCTGGCACAGATTTACTAGCTATGCCATCTGCCCAGACTGGGTAGTAGTTGCACTGCCACCAGAACCAGACACCCCAAAGCCAGCTACTCTAAGGCCCTTACAAGGGTACCCCATTATACTGAGTGAAATTAATGTCCCCAAATATATAGATGTACTCTGTGAGTACAATATCCTCTAAAAGACCAGCCACAATGAAAAGTTTAACTAGATTTAATAATAAATAATAAATAAAATGAAAATACTAAATATATATTTACAATAAACACGAGTTTCAATCACAGGAAATATTAAAAATAATACAGGTGGACAGATTCACACAGTTAAAGAAAAACAATACTTAACTAATCTCACTATATTTTCTGACTGATCTAAATAATTATTATTCCCTGGTTACTTACAAGAGCAAGGCAAAATGAAGTAGGGGAGTGGCCTTCCTTTTTTGTCATGTTACAAACACAGAGTGTTCTGAGACTTTAGTCTCACCTAGTATTAAACATTATTTTTAGTTCTGGATTACAGAATGACATTAGAATGACATCACATACATCTGCTCATCTGATTTCTGGTTCCCATGCAACCCTGCATTTCTAGAAACTGACAGAATGCAGCACCTTTGTGTCAATAATGCATACACAGAACCTTGCTAAGATCTGCTGTAGCTCCTTGAAGTCATAAAACAATTTCAAACCACCACCCTTCCAGAATTAGCTCACCCCAATGAGAATGGAGGAAGCTTCCTAGTACAGACTTTTTATCTCTGGATGCATTGAGAACTGTAAGATGACATCTTTAGGGCCTAGGCCCAGTAATTTAACTTTACTATTTTCCAAAGTCAGGTGGATTGAGATTAACCTCTTCTTTTCTTGTGTCTTCTGTTAAATCATATACATTTAAACAGTTACAATAATACATATATATTTTTTTCCTTCCAGCAGGGCACACTGTTGGTACATTTTAACACAAGCAGCTTTACAAATACATTTTTCAACACAAGCATCTGTACACTTCAGTTTGATGTACAAATGACATATAATCCTTTACAAAATTCCAACTAGCTATTCTGGCATATGTTATACATCCACTGCCCTACTTCTCTTGGCATAGTTGGCAGTAGCTCACATCACCACAGTTGGGTAAAAAGAATAGAAAGGCAATATACAAGGAACAGTCGGAGGGCATATGTATAGCTCCCAAGTTTGCAACAAAGTGCAGAGAATTTAGGATTTTTGTGTGGAAGCCTTTCTGTCGGCATTTTCTATATCCAGAGCAGACCAGAGAATCTTTTTTTCTTCGGAGATAGCAAATTCTGGAGGCGTGATAGGATCACATTTTTTTGATCCCCTCAAACCTAGTTTTACTGACCCGACCCATTTGGGGTCTGCAAGTCATTCTCCTGCCTTCAGACTTACTCTGGTGTTGCTCAGGCAGGTCATGGATCTTAAGGCATTTTGGGGGCTCTGCTATCTGTGTTCCCATCTGGTAGGGTTTTTTATGTTATATGCCCTACCCACTTTCTCTCCCCCCATGCTCATTAATTAGATCTGAGGTACTGCCTCTCCTTGGACCATTCCTCCCCTTAGGGAGTTTCACCAGCAAGTACCCTTCCCCTAGGATGGGCATGCCCATCCTTTCTGCTCTGTAATCAGTCTCCTGAGCTGCTAATAGAACCTAGGTCAACTCGGCCATATTCAGGGCTTTATCCCTCTACGCCACTGGTGTGGGTTTCGAATATTTAAGCAGTTGGCAGATTTTAAAAATTCCCTACAGAGTACTCTAAGTGTTGGGGAACAAATGACTGTAACAAAGGAAATTATTCTTTTTAGCTATACTATAGGATGCAATTGTCCAGACATAGTAAGGCTATATAATAGCATAGGAAATGCAGTGTTTGTAGTTGACACAGAGCATTAAGGCTGTGAGCTGTTTATCCTGTGGTACAGGTTTTGATTCACTCGGTCTTTTCTTTCTGTGTGACCATGTGTAAGTCACTTAAC
The DNA here is from genome assembly GCF_019279795.1 of Protopterus annectens. Lineage (NCBI taxonomy): Eukaryota > Metazoa > Chordata > Ceratodontiformes > Protopteridae > Protopterus > Protopterus annectens. The sequence continues at coordinate 263,557,624 of NC_056745.1, read as the reverse complement.
CAGACAGTGCTCCAAGGCCACCCATGAAAATGGACTGTGTGTCCATTGAGCTTCCCGGGTTAATAAATGGCTATTATTTCATTATGAAGTCCATACTAAGATTTTTGCTATTGGTCGCTAAAAGGTATTACTAGAGAATGTAAATGAAATCTAAATCTATTGTAATTTGAAATATTAACTATTGTAAGGCAGATAAAGTAGTAGGCGGGTAGAATCTTTAGAAAATGAACTGGAGGTAGGATCTTTAGAAAATGAACTGGAGGTTAGAAAAGGAAAGGAACATATTACACAGAAATTTAATTTGTTGGAAAAATGCATGCAGACTAATGTTCAGAGAGGATCGCGGTTTATGGGAAGGTAGGAATTTATCAGTTTACATAATGCTGCAGTGAATGCTAATTGTTCAAAAGAAAACATGTGATGTTCAATAGAACATAAACTTAAACATTTTTTCATTTTTTTGCATTAATGTGCATGTATGTATGTCCTTGTTTAAAGGTGAGAATGTACTGAAGATCTTGCTGTACAAGTTCATCTGTGTGTTGCGCCAACCTTTTCTTTGATTACAAAGAAAATAAAAAATCTGTAAAGTCTTAGGCTTCTACTTCGTTGTCATTGCAACAACTGTTGGGTTTTCACTGTGTTGGTATCAACTTGTTCCTTACTCTCTTTAGAAATTCTCCATCTTATCTTCATTTCCACTTGTTTTTTGGTTGGTTTCACATCTTGTAAGTCCATCACTTATTGGGTGTCATTTTTATTGATGCATCATCTTTCACTTTAGCTGGCTAAAAGCAGCATGAAATGATGCACTGTTATACAAATACCACCAAGCCGTTGAATATTCATCCTGTTCTCCTTGTTGTACGTAATGCCCTTAACCGTTGCCATTGAATAACTTCTGAGGTGCATCATGCTTGCTTGTCCAGCAATGCAAACAGTTATTTACAGTTTCTGATCGTATCTTGTTGTTCAAGATTCTTCTGATAGTGAAAATTGTAAATTAATCGATGAAATAAAGGTACCAAGTGTCAAGTTCAAATGCATACATGCCCATAGCAAATGTGCAGTTGTGCATAGAGGCCAGAGGCATGCCAAAAGCTGGCCTACTTTCAGTTTGCTGAACTCATGGCAAACCTCACCGCTGTTGACAGTATGCTTCAGCATAGAAGTACATTCAAGGTCTTTATTTCCTAACCTTCAAAGCAGGTTTTGCAGTCTGTTCCACAGAAGCATGCCCAACTTAAATATTCATTTGCTTTAAACCCTTTTGCTTTTCATCCTTGGTCATATGGGTTTGTAGTTAAGTACTAGGCTAGCTGCCCTTGCAGTCCATTTTAAGTCTGTCCAGTTTTCCTTTTTGTGCTTTAAATAAATATCCCGTTTGGTTATAGATTGGCCTTGCCCATCCATGGTCAATTATATATTACCCTTAATAAGAACTACTGGGATCATAGCATAGGTACTTTGAGGGGACCCATACATGGAATAAAGCGGTGCTGCCTGTAACCATTAATAATACAAGGAGCAGTCCTTGGGTAAATATTCTGTTTCCCATCCACAGATCTAAGTTGTGCTTGAATATGGACAGAGATTAACTTTATTTTATGTGGATGAGAAGTCTGTTCCATAGTAGCGGTATCCTCTGCGAGATGTACCTGTCATTCCAAACCATTCTGTTGATGTTGCAGAAAAGGTTAGATCCTTAGACTGAGAATTTCTGATGCCGTTTGACTTGCTGATGTGCAATAAATCCTTCAGTAATGGGTCGGAGGATGCCTTTGTATGTCGGACACAGGTCACTTCTTAGCAGTCTGTAGGATAATGTGTATCATGACAGGACTTTGAGTTGGGCCATGTAGGACATGTTGTTTAGCTCTTGTCCTGTTAGTTAGGTATCTGTGTGGGCATTCTAGTTGTTGCATCTGTCTGGACACACACATTCCGAAAGGGGCATTATAGTCCGTGATTAGCTTAATTAGGACAGAGTAAAGGGGGACAATGACACCCCTAGATCTAGACACAATCCTTTTGTTTGACTAGTGCAGTATAGAAGGACTATCTTAATACAGTAAACATACATTGGTCAAGAGTTAGATCACTATCCACATAAATTCCCAAATCTCGAACAACTGGGTCAACTCTGGTAGTTCCCTGGGATAGCATACTTCCCATACAATAAGGCATTTTTTGGCATTTGGTTTCAATCCATGATTTTGGCAGCAGTTGTTTATTTGGGGCAAACCTTCCTGCAGGCTGGCTAGGTCATTTGGGGATTCAGTGACTGGTACTACCTTGCAGTCACCTGCAAACTTAGCCAGAGCCCTTTGGTATTGGGGTTTACTTCAGAAAAGTAGATGCCAAACAGGAGAGGTCCCAGTACAGATCACTGTAGATCTTGACTGGTCTCTTTGTGGAAGTAACTTCCCTATTTGGATTATTTGTGTCCTGTCTGTGAGCTAGTTGGCAAATCAGTGGGTGACAAAGGGGTTATTCCCAGCTTATTGATGTTTTCTACTATTCCTGAGTGGGGAATTGTGTCAAAAAGTTTGGCCAGGATGAGGTATGCTCTGTGTACAGTTTTGCTTTCATCCGTTTGGTAACCGTTTCAAAAAATCCACCAGGTTGAATAAACATGACCTGCCTTTGACTAATGCAAACTGTGGTGGGTCCAGCGTTTGCAGGTTCTCTACATCCTGATAGGTTAATTCCATGTTTTCCATGGTTTTGCAAATGAGGCTGGTCAGACTTACATTTACTGAAATAGTGAGGACCTCATTCTTGAAGTGACTCACCTTAATTTCTTTCCAAAATGTTGAAACAATATTGTTCAGACTCTGTGAGATCAGGAGTCGCTGGTTGTTTAAACCTCACTATGGTGTCACGCTTCTTGTCCAGGATTGTTCCTGCCCTTTCAAATGATCCACAAAAAAAAGTACCTGAAATGGAATTACTTTTATTTCTGTATTACACTTGTCCTGTTTGTGTTGGCATTTTTTTCCACACTTTGTTCTTACTTAGATGGCTAGTTCAAAAGATTCTGATATACAACAAATCTCAATACATCAAAGTGGCTGTTAAGCAGATATATTTGTCTTCAAATATTATGTTTTCTTATGTTATTTCAACTTGTTCAACTTTCTTTCAGTGGTTTTTAGACCAATGATAGATGGTCTAACTTATACAGCACATTTTGGATCTCTTTTGCAGTATGCCTGTAAGTGGATTCATACCCACTAACAATTGGTTCCTACATATCTTTGGTCTGTCATATTTGCTACTTAATTTCTGCTATGAAATACTTTTGAGTAGTGACTTAACTCATTAACATCTGCTAGCATTTAGTTAATGAGGTGTTACATTCCTTAGTGTAAGCAGGATGGGCAATTGTCTCGAGCTCACAGACAAAATCTAAATGCAAGATGTCTTTTCAACTGAGACTATAAAGCACCTTTTTTCCCTTTCATGTTCAGTTAAAAATCATTTTTCACACTTAACTATATAAATGTGGCACCAAATACAGCAGTTTTAGTATCCATTTTTAATTTCTGCAAATCGTTTCTGTTTCTAATACCATGATGGGAATGGACCCCATTCCTAAGTCAATGCATAATTACAGTTACTGCAAGTAAGTTATACTGTAACAAAACTTTTGCATGTAGCATACCTTTCAAGCTTGAATAACAAATGATACACCGCACAGCAACACTGCAGGAGTGAAGCAGGAACAGGACAATTAGCACTGTAGCTGTGAATGAGCTAATGCCCAGGAGAGTGACCGATATCTTTTCTTTGAAAATGTGCTTTAGAGATCATTTCATTAATACAGAAGATAACTTTAGTATACAGTAATTATGAATTTAACAGTTTAGAAGCACACAGTCTGTCTGAGAGTGCAGTACTATATTCATTTTGTTGAAAATGAGTTGTATAATCTGCCATAGAAACTGTACTGGAATTATCTGTTCAGTATTATAACACCCAAGGATTTAATTTTTGGTGTGAAGTACATCTGTTTTGGCAACATGTCTCATTTGTGTCTCGGAGGATCCCCATAATCTGGAACAGACTCCCCATCCATGTGAACTAGAGTCCATCCCTAACCCTATTTAAGGGTAACCTTGACCAATGGATGGGAAATCGGAAAAATTACCCTGTGTTTGGCCTCCATGTCTCAGATAGTTTGGGCATTACTGTCTAACATACCCCCATAACCTCTATATACTTCTTAACTAACATTCTGCCTGTTAATAAACACCCATAATACATAGGGTCACAATTGGGTTGGACTGTATAACTAGGCTTATAAAGGTCCTGATGGTGGTTAGCATAGCATATAATTATGAACCTATGATTCATAACTCCAATTTTGTTCTCTCAAGGGCAGTAGTATCAAGTGTAGTTATTTAAAGTTGGCATACTGTTAGTATCTCTCTGTTTACAGCAGTACTTGATGTTTTATAGCTAACATTTGAATAATTTTGTGTGTTCCTCGTATTTTAAAATTTCCCTTCCCCAGGGCATGCCATATAAGATTGCATCTGCTTTACATGCATTTCCTGTTTAGGTGTTCTGTTAAAAAGCTCTACAACATACGTAGTATATGTAACAAAATACCACAAGTTCATGCCCTTCTGGATGTCCAGCAATTCAATATTCTCTGTTTAACAGAAACATGGCTTAAACCCACAATAAAAGATACAGAAATCATCCCCCCAGGCTATAGCATCATTCAACATGACCGTTTGAACAAAAAAGGTGGAGGGGTTGTAATTATCTATAAAACAGGACTACAAATCAGCAAAATGAGTTATAACCTACCTTCTGATAACATAGAAATAACTATTTCTAAACTGTTGCTTAACTCCCATAAATCAGTTTACATCATCTGCACCTACCTTCCCCCAGGTAAAAATCTACCTATATTAGAGGACCTCCTAAATTGGCTTTCTACCAATCTCCCTCAAGAAACAATTCTACTAGGAGACTTTAATATTGATTGGAATTTATGTAAAAACACCAATCCTTCATCCCTTGTTAACCTGCATGGCTTTTCACAAGCTATAAACTCTCCAACCAGAACAAACAACAAAAAAAAAACATCTTAGACTGGATTCTAACAAATTGTTCACAACAAAACTATACAACAGGAACCCCCCCCCCCCCAGATGACCTTAGTGATCACTCTCTCATATATATTATTAGACATAAAACAACCTTAAATATCCCCTCTTCAGTCAGAACCATCCGCAGCAAAAAACACCTTGACCATGAACTGTTTCTAACCGAACTTAAACAATGTAACTGGTCTCCCCTTAAGTCTCTCCCTATAGATGAAGCGGTTAATTATTTTAATACCACCTTCCTAGCAATCCTAGACCAACATGCCCCAATCCGTTCCATAAGAATGAAAAATAAACCAGCTCCATGGCTCTCAAATCATACTAGGAAACTAATCCACAATAGAAACAAATCTTGGGCTAAATGGCGGTCCACAAAGGACACAACTGATCACCAAACCTTTAAACAACAAAGAAATATTACAAAAAAAGCTATCCTACAGGACAAAAAGAACTTTTATATACAACTACAACAAACATCCCTTCATCAACCACATAAATTTTGGTCTACTATTAACGCACTACTATCCCCAGGCAGAGTGGAATCACCTAACCCACTAGGCTCCAACCCAGACTGTCCAATGCAAACAGCTAATGCCTTCAATTCTTTCTTCACCACTACTATACTAAAACTAACAAATCAGCAAAACCCAGACATATCTAACTTGCCCAGTCCAAGCTCTACTCCTCCCCCTTTTCACCTTGAACCTATACCCACCTCCTATATCTCTTCCCTACTTCAAAAACTAAAACCTAATACCCCCTCAGCTGACCAACTACCAGCAGAATATCTCAAAATAGGAGCCAAAGCCATTGCCTACCCAATCTCCATATTAATCAACAGAACCTTAAAAGAAGGTCTAATCCCATCAATCTGGAAAATGTCATATATTATTCCTCTTCATAAAGGTGGCAACTCTACTGATTTCTCTAACTTTTGTCCCATTGCTCTACTCTCCCCTCTTGGTAAAATCATGGAGAAATGTATCCATAAACAACTTATAACCCACCTACTCCACCATCAGCTCCCAGCTAACTGTCAACATGGTTTTCGGCCATTTCATAGTACCACCACAACCTTACTATCCTTTACTAACTGTATCAACAAAAATTGTAACAATAATACTTTATCCTCTGCTTTCTTTGTAGACCTATCTAAAGCCTTCGACATGGTTAATCATCAACTTCTCCTCCACCTACTGAAGTCCCTCTCCTTCGACTATTCTGCCATGAACTGGTTCACATCCTATCTGGATAACCGAAAACAAACTGTTCTATGGCAAAACCATCTTTCTGACCTTCTTCTTACCTGTCTAAGTGTCCCACAAGGCTCAATTTTAGGTCCACTACGGTTTTCCGTTTTCATAAATGACCTTCACCTCTCTATTCCACAGTCTACCTGTATTCAATATGCTGATGACTCCACTATCATTTGTTCTGACTCATCACAAACTGATCTTCATTCTCACACACAAAGCCTTCTCTACTATTGAAAAATGGTTCTCTAACCACTGTCTTCTCCTTAACCCTAAAATGACCAAACTACTGCTCTTTACCCATCTCATCTATCTCCCCCTCTCCATTTCACACTTACATCCGACGATGGCACCGTTATCTCACCTGACCCCACCACCAAACTCCTTGGAATTACTATTGACAATCAACTAAAGTTTGACACTCACATAAATTCTACAATTAAATCTACTAACAAAAAACTTGGATCCCTTTATCGCATTAAACCTTTCCTGACACCAGTAGCCAGAGCCACAATAGCTAGAACCCATTTAATCTCTACCCTGTTATATGCTTCCCCCATATATACCAATCTTTCTAAAAATAATCTTAACAATCTTACTAGATCATACAATAATATTGCTAGATTTGCTACCAACTCTCCTTACAGGACCCACCATTGTCAGAATCTAAAACAGCTAATATGGCTTGAATTACTGCTATTACTACAATTTAACCAACTTATAATCGCCCACAAAGCCCTACACCAACCCAATAACACCCCAATTCTCTCTACCCTTATAAGACCTTATAATAATTTGAAGAATCTGCGCTCTGCCAACAAAATGTTGGTACACACTTCCTTCTCTAATAACTTAGCAGGTGATTCCTTATTCTCAAACTCAGTTGGTAAAATATGGAATCAATTACCAAATGACCTCACTACCCTTACCTCTTTCCCACTGTTTAAAACTAACCTAAAACTTTTCCTCTCCAATCACTGGTTATGCTCTTGTAACAACCCTGACTAACCATTTGTTTTTTCTCTAACTACCTGTCACCAATCAAAATATTATTCTCTACCATAAATCTATACTTCTAACCATTCCTTATAACTACCCCTCCTCCTTCTTCTTTGCACTCTTCCCCCCTGAGTATTGCTTCTTATCTGTAACTCTATTAGCCATTTTTTTCTGTCTTATTCTAATTTTTGGTAACTGCAGAGGTATTACGCCATACTAATATTATTGCCAAACTTTTTCCTTGCAATGTTCAAAATGTTGTTAAATGTCTATTCTATAAATGTAAAATCTAAATCTCATTGAATGTTTTTGTATGTCTCTATGATGCTGTGTAACTGGAGCATTTCTCCCCGGGCCTCCACTGAAAATGGACATGTATCCAGTTGGACTAGCCCAGTAAACAAATGTAAAATAAAATAAATAAAAAACTGCAGTGTGGCAACACTGAAGCAAGTATTTGCAGTGCCAAATTAATTGGTGTAAAAAGTGTAACTACTTGGTGGAAGTAATGTAGTGTAATTTCTTGGTTATGTAATGGTTGTGTACACAATGAAAGTAAGCCTTAGTAGTGCCTTTAAAGTGTAATGCTATTTATTGTCTATAGTGAAGAGATATTAAACATAATCTGCTAGCAGTAAAAGCATTCGGAAAATGCTTTTCGTTTAGACCTTGTATGCTGAATGGTGCCATAATCAAAACAATTCACTTCTTTTCATGGGGGTAGTAATCTTTCTACAGCGTCCCTGTATAAAGGAATCTCTACATCCCCTGTGCTTGGATATTCATTCTGAGATCCCAGCACCTCAGAGTTATTTCATGTTTTCAGCCCTCTGCTATCTGTTCAGTAACTGTTTTTTTTTTTTTTTTTTTTTTACCCACCCCCCCCATTTCATGTTTTCTTTCTGTCCAGTGCCGCTCTCCTTTGCAGGGTCAAACTTCTCTGCATTCTATCCTCAGAGTTTTTTCGAATCAGGTCTGTAGCCAACATGGGTCTTAAGGGTACCATACCTCCTTTCAAGGAGCACCTTGACAGAGTCTCCTCCACAGAAAAGGCATACCCTTCCCACACCTCGGACTGTTTCAGAAACTTTTAATGCATATTCTGTTTTTGCAGGTTATGGAAACTACATCTGCATCACCTGTATAAAATTATATCTTTCTAATCTGATTTATTTTGAAGGTCTGTACCTGGAATGCATCATTTGGGAGCTTATACCGCATCATGGAACGTAATGATAACTAATAAGGATCATTAATTGCTGCAGTAGCGTTGTCGCCTCACAGTAAGACGCTGTCCGGTTCGATTCTCAGCTAGAGCGTCTTCTGCGTGGAGACATGTGTGAATGGGCGTACCTTCGTTGAAGGTTGTGCATCAGGACTGGCAAGCCGGTACGTAAAAATCAACTGTCAATCATTAGCGGACCCTAACCGAGAAAAACCGAAAGAAACAAAAAAAATAGAAAAAAATGACATACCTTACACAGTGTCTTCCTATATTATGGAGAAAAAAACTTCCCCTTATAGCCCGAAGTCTGTAATTAACTTCCTGCAAAACATGTTAATATGTAATTGGGAAATTAAGAAAAATCAACATAGGGGCTTACTGGAATTAAATTTCTTATTAACTTCCTTCTCAGTCTTGGCATGTATAAGGGAAGTAGAAAATATTAACAGAGGGGCACAAGAATCAAACTCAAGCTTGACAAGTGAACTTATGAACCTGTCTGCCTTCAGTGTGAAAACCCTGTTTTTCTTTGTAAAATCCAACTTGTGCATAATAATACCATTAAAGAAACAGATGTAAAAACAAATTCATAGCATCTATAGTCATTTGGTAGTGCGCTACCAGATGTAGTGTGCCATTAAAAACCTGGACACACACACACACACTTCAAAGATGTCAGTCACAAAACTGAAAAGAAGTTGCAAAATTACATATCTGGAGATTATTGATCAATCTCAGAAAAAAAAATATGTTAAGCATATTAAAGTACTGAAAAAATGAAATAAAAATATCAGGCAATCCCCTGAGTATGAAAGCAGGATGTTTTGTGGCTCCCTTTCATAGACTCATAGGTGTTTACTACTTTAATGATCAATGGGGCCTTTGTAAGACTAGGTATGCAACACAAGTATGTCCTGAAGGTATAGGTTTTAGACGTTTGGGGTGAATGTTGATTATGGCATGATTTACTACCTCTGGTCATCAGACATATGAGAGCTATTAATTTTCAATTTCCCATTCAGTGGTCCAAATCCTGCTTAAATAGGGTAAGGGAAGGACTTGGTTTCAGAGAAAGGGAATTCTCTGATACATATCCATCTCTCCAAAATGTCCTGTTTAAGTTGCAAGCAAAATTGAGGTCTTTAGAGCTAGTTGTTCTGATGTGGTGTGTTTTGTAGATGTGCAAAAGTTTCATCAGGGTGGGGTCCAGAGATACCTTGAATGGCAGGCATATATCACCTCTCAGTAGTCTGTTGGAGACAAGAGTGTAGTTCAGACTTTTAGACTGTCCACATGGGACATCGTGTTTATGCCCTGTATCTTTTTTGTAAGGAACCTTTGGGGATGTTCCAGTTGGTGCATGTGTCTGGTCTAGTTTGTGAAATTCTGAAATTTACCACAATTAAAGACATGACACGTTAATAGCAATGACATTGTTGAGATAGTCTAGGAAGTATGTTGAATATACAAGTGGTAGTAGAACACAAACCAAAAATTACAAAAAAAAAAAAAAAACTGCAAGTCTGCAAAGACTCTGACTTGTAAGCTCCTGGATCAACCAAATGCACTTTGAAACCAAATAGCGTACTCCAAAAACGTTTTATGATGAGCACTTTCAGTAAAATCTTCTTCAGATCCTTCTGAAGAAGTCTTTACTAATAAAATGTTTTTGGAGTACTTTATTTGGTTTCAAAGTGCATTTGTTTGATCCAGGCGCTTACAGTTGGAGTCTCTGTAGACCTGAGGTTTGGTTTGTTTCTTTTTTTTTTTTAAGTATGTTAAATATCCCATGTCACATTGTAGAAATTACCAGGTATTAAGGGTTTATACCCATCATATTAAAAGCAGGCTCATACTTTTTTTTAATTTTAGTATTTAGTATTGTTGCTGCAGATTTATTTTTCATATCTGCTGTGAAGATACAAGGACTGTAGTCATGACCTTTGGAGTTAGAAGACCATTACAACTATAGGTGGATGTGTATCTTAACTGGGGGTTCTGTATCTTGGAGTATTTTCCTTTTTCCAAGGTACAGTGGCCGATGAGGTAGCTTGTAAAGTGAAGGAAGGTAAGGGGGACACAGTACCCCTTGATAGTGGATTGGAGGAATGGCTTCTCCCCCTGTAAAAATCACTTAAACTGTGAGTTTTAAAGTTTGCTCTTTTTGTTATTGGAGTCCTAGTTTTATTTTTATTTTATTTTGTGCATTTGCATGGCTCGTACTATGATTGCTGTACCCTGAAGTAGGGGCAGTATTACCCTAATTGCACTCGCACTTGTGGTTCCCAGAATCACAGTTATGGTACTTGGACTTTTAACACACACCCATGTGACTTGGCTTCAGGCCCTTAGTTACCATTTTATCCTGACTAATGCTGCTGTACGAACATGCATAACATATAGTACTAAAGGCCTGTGACTATGTGTACCCAGTCAATATCTGTAGTATAAAAGTGTGCAGCTTCCTCCTTGTATACACTTACAGCCAAAATCAGTTTCTTCAAATTAGTACCTCATAATTCTGGGTACCACCTGCCATGCACTTGTCAGGTTATTACATTAGTAACCCAGTGATATCTCATCTAGTTGCATAGTTTCACACCCGTACATATTACACAAATACTAAGATTTGCTCCAACATGCTGCACTTCCACTGTGTAGCAGGAATCCCAAATCACATGTATTACATTTGGATCTATTAGTACTGTTGTAGGATTTTGATTCCTTTTTACTTGCTTTGGTGTATTTGCCAAGGACTGTTGGTCTGTGTTATTCTTAAATATTCAGGTTAGATGGCTCTTAGGATGCCATGTTCTGTGTTTTTTGTTTATAGATATTATTTTTTTTTCCATTTGTTCACTTGTCATTTAGGAGATTTAAAACTACTAATTTATCAGCCCTGAACTAAATAAATGCTCATCTATGGTCAAGAGAACATAATATACAGAGACTCTCCTTATGTTTGGACACTTGCAGATTGCGAGCATTTGCATGTTACTCAAACCATCATATGCTTGTGTGTGGAAAAATTACTTGAATCATTTTCCTATGAGAATGATTTTGCATTTTTCATATGCCAGTCACTATTTACTCCATATTACAGTTGTTTATCTTGACAGAGACTCATTTCTTTCCCTGTAGGTGTATGACCTTGAAAGTCAAGTCTCGAGGGAGACTATAGGTCTGTAGAGGGTACAGTTTATATTTCATAGTTATATAATGTTACTTCATTCTTGGATAATTTTAGACCTGTAAATGCAGACATTTCTGAGTTAACCTTGTCCATTTAATAAAAATATTCAGAAGATGTGGACTTAAAGCACATTACAGCCCCGGAACCTGATACTTAAGAACAGCATTGTGTTTCTATTCACTGTGCATACTTCCTAGTTTCCCAGTACTACCATTGTCTTTTCTTGCTATAAGTCAGTACTTGCTACATGCACAGCTACACTGTTAGTTGCTTTCAAGGCATGTGTTGTGTTTTTCCTATCTATCTGTAAGCCATGCTGCTGAAGTGAATAGTGCAACTTAAAGGTTAGTAGACCTTGTGCAGGGATGTAGCAAGTAGAAACCTTACAAAGTTTTACAAAATCATTGATGTGAAGTTGTTAAATCTCGCCGTTTATTCTCACTGATGGGTTCGTAGCCGATCCTCTGCTCCGACACGGCTGATAGCAAAGCTCAAGGTTTGCCAGTAGCTTGAGACCAAACCCCTTATCCCACAGTGCACTGCTGCAATTACCTCAGATCTAGTTTGCCGCGGCAAGAGAGATCTCGGTGATCCAGCTAGCTCGGACCATTTGTGGGGAAAAATAACAGTAAGTTTATAAAAAAACTTTACTTTTTGTTACTAAAATAGTTGTGTGTTAATATCAGGTTGTTTATTAATATAATCTATAGTTTATGTAGTTTTAAATGGTTTAAATAGTTAGTGCCCTGTTGGCTTCTTGGTTTGTGTGGGCCTTTAGCCCCTATTTACTCTTATTAGTCTTTCTAATAGTCAGGGTTCTTCTCTGTGGGCCTCTCAGCCCTATATTTGTAATCTGTAATTATATTATTATAGTTAGGCCCGGTTTGGGCTTTGTAGTTTGTGGATCTTTATAAGTGAGTAAGGACTTTTCTATCTTACTCTTTTAATAAAATATGCAGAACCTCTGTTCACAATAACTTCTCTGTGTCTTGGGAATTCCTCTCAATCCTGTGATAGCACGAACACAGCAGGAACACAAATAGTATAAAAAAAAGGATTTATTCCATAAAACAGAAAAACTGGTTAAGCGCTTTCACTTGTGTATATACAAGCTTCTTCAGAACAATCAAACTCATTCAAAAAACTTATTAAGTAACTTTTTGGCGCCATTTCCTTGGGGACCATCACAGGAATTTAAAGGCATACATACACATTCTTTGCAAAGTTGTGTTACACTGAATAAACTGATATCTCATATAAAAACATTGTTTTATTAAACTCTCCTACGTATAATCCATATACTAAAAATGTATATGACCTTAGAATGTGAATATGAATATGTGATATTCAATTTATATTCAATAAAACATTTAAAAAATCCATGAAATAAATTTTTTTTACATAAACCAACAATATGTTACATGTACAGAAAAAAGACATATATACATATATATATATATATATATATATATATATATATATATATATATATATATATATATATAAACAAAAAAAGTGAAACAGATGTCAGTGTATATCTGCCACCATAGTTCTCTATACAAAAGTAAACTATTAAAATCTCCCCCTCTTTGATTAACTGTTATTGTATCCACTGTACCAAACCTAAAAAAATGTGTGTCTCCATATTTGGCAACATGCCTATATTTATTTATTTCTATATAATGTGTTTTTTTTGTCCTTTCTTCTTATACTGTAAAGATGTGAATAAATTTGTTTATTTAAACTCCTCTGTGTTTTGCCTATGTAGAATCCAGAACAAACTCCACATAGTGCAATATATACAACCATTTTGGTCAAACAATTCCCTCCACAAAATTTGATACAGCTTTGGTTGTAATTATCCAATGTCACTCTATCCCCTGGATAAAGTGTGACATTGTCTACAAGACCCACATTTTGTTGTGTTCTTAAAAGTTGACATCCTAATACGGGGGCCCTTTTCTAAAATACTTTTAATATTAATATCTATTTTTGTAACAAACCTAGGAGAATAACCTAAAATAGGTACTATATCTTGGTCTACTGATATAATGTACCAGTTGTCAGTTAAAAGTTAAATCAGTGAGAATAAACGGCGAGATTTAACAACTTCACATAAAGAAGTTATGTACTTATCATAACGTTACATGTGAGTTGTTTATCTCGCCTTTATTCTCACGTCCCCTCCCTCCTTCCCCTTCCTGGCTGACTGTTGACTTAGAGGCTAGTACCATCCTGGTTATTCAATATTTCTTCTTCCACTTTGGGAAGTGTTCTTGGTAGAAATACATAAAAGGGTATGTATATGTTTGTATATATTTATATATGTATATACTGTTACTCGCAGCAAACAAGATCTGAGGTAATTCCAGCAGTGCATTGTGGGATAAGGGGCTTGGTCTCGAGATACTGGCAAACCTTGAGCTTTGCTATCGGCCGTGTCGGAGCCGAGGATCATCTCCAAACCCATCAGTGAGAATAAAGGCAAGATAAACAACTCACATGGAATGTTATGGTAAGTACATAACTTCTTTTTTTCAGCCGCACTTGTTTGAGGGTAGCTGGTAGTTAGCACAGAGGACTAAAGCTCTGACTTGTTAATGAGTTGCTTTCTTTGTCAAGGGTGCAGAGTTTGAATCTGTCCACTTTCATTTACCTACTCTGATATTGAGCAAGTCCATTAACCAGACTTTGCTTTGGGGAAGTTTGGAATTTGGACTAGGCACCTTAATGGTCTGCTGGACTTGCATGCCTATTAACTATGAACCTGTTAGTTCCTGCAGTAATGATTTTTTATCAAAGGGAAATTTTTGAGTAATACCCAAAGGTCCTGATTCCCAGTCCGGAGACTAGAGAAGTAGTTGCTGAAAAGGATGGATCCAAGAGTTGAACCCTGGAGCATAGAAGTAGTTGTCTTGCTTTCCGAGGAGAGGCTTGCCAACTTAACAGTGTGGGCTCTGTCTTTCATCCATTTGGCAGTTCAGCTCACCAGTGTGGTTCTACTTTTAAGACACGTGGCTTATTAATGATGCCGTTATGGTGGGTAGTGTTCAGTGGCTGTGCCAGATCCAAATGAGCTGTGTGAACAGAATGACCGTCTACAGCCTGTTTGAACTTGAAAAAGTTAACAAAACTGAGTAGAAATAATCTCCCTTTGGCAAAGCCAAACTAATGTGTGTCTAGCATGCTTATTGTGTTTGATATCTTAGTTTATAAGGTCAGATACAATGTATTCCATGGCTTTGCAAAGCAGACTAAGATCTCTAGTTTCCCGGGACTTTGCTAGGGTCCTTATTTGTCTTAGGACATCACCACTGTAATTCACCATATTTCAAGTATAAATCCTGTAGCTATGTTCAGATTAAACAGTATAAATAGTTATTCCACAAGAGCTTGTTTGGCAGTGTTTGAGGCTCCATGGAAGTAGTATTTTTAGTGTTAAAGAACACCTTAAGTACGTGTTCCTTTATGATATTAGGATGTCTAATAAATTCTGTACTTTGTGGAACTAACATAGTTGTGTAAGGGGATAAACTTTGCTTTAAATTTGTCTGTTCATGTTTGCTGTTTCTGCTTATCTAAGTGGATGGTGCAATTTTAAATTGGTATTATTTCTTAGTTTTCTAATGAAACTAAAGAAGGACTTAAATTAGCTTTTGAAGTCTGGATAATTATAGGTTCATGATTTTCCTTACTAGCCCTAATAGTAGCTTTTAGTTGCATACTGATGTTCCTAATGCAAAGTCATGAGAATTTGAGAAGGAAAGGACAATGGCTTAGATTTACATTGGTTAAATGCATAACATTTAAGTACTTCTGCCCTGAATGACTAATTGCTACTACCTGCATTGGAACTTACCTGTGTGTATTCTTACAGTGAACTACACAAATCAATGAATGCGTAAATCGTAATTTGGAAGGGATTACAACACTGCAATGATATTTTGTTGTCTTCGACCAAATAACACTTTAACCCTAGCTTTTCCTTAAACCCTGACCTGATGGGACGGTATTAAAAACAGGAACCACACAAAATAAAATTATTTCTTACAGCAACATTTAATTTTGTATTGTTTAATGATTGATTCTGCCTGTTGCAATTTATGATTTTCTCCAAAAGTACAGATTAGAATATTCATTTTCTTTACAAGGGCTTTAGAATTTGGCATCTTTGAAATTGCTGTCTTTACCTCCTAATTATGTTTGGTAACAGCCCCTTTCTTTGTAATTGTTGTCACTCTACTGATTTTTAAAAGGAAAGTCCTCTGCTGTCTGGCATAGAGGGATGAAGCTATTGAGTATACCCCAGAGAACCAGATTTTGACTAGTGGCTTGGGAGCTGGAAAAGCTGAGCAAAGAAGGGTGGAAGTGAGTGGTAAATGCCAGCTCAGCCATCCTGGAGGTGGGGTTGGTGGCTCTGGTCAGCGTATCATCACTATGGAGGCAGAGGCCAGCAGGCAATGAATGCACTGGGGATGTGAACTTATTACAAGACTTGTGATGTTAGCGCTCTGCAGACCAGTGTGGCATACCAAGGTAGCAATTACTGTATACTCCTAAAATGACCTATACTATTAATTTTTATGGAAACCATAGATAAGCAGTCACTCTCTTCAAAAGCCAGATAATCATATTTAACCAGTTTGTGCAGTTATCCTTGTATTCATCAGCAGGCATCCGGCCACAAATTTTGTGAGACAGAATAATGAAATTTCATGCCTTAAAAAAAGGAAATTTAGGCACACAGATTGAAAATTAGACATGCAAACAAGTATGGCCTGTGCCAATAGAATAGAGGGATAGAGCCAGTTAGTGGGTCCTGTGCTTGATTGCACAGGTAGGGAGGATGTGAATGTCTGTTATGGGAGGGAGGGAGATTCTGGTCATGGGTAGCTTGCATCACTGCTGTGCTGACACAGCCCTCACTGGAAAGCAGGGGCATGTCAGGATGCATGCTGTTGCATGAAGGATGTAAACATGACTGCCCATGCCACTGATGATAACCCTTGTTGTTGCATGTGGGAGAACATACATACACAGATATAAGTGTATATAGGCAGTCCTTGGAGTGATGCAAGTGCTCCTGCCACCATCAGTGGCATTGTTAGGGTATTTAATAAACACTCACTTATAGACTGGATGCTGGCAAGGGCACATGCAGTGCCAGTGTCCATTTGTATGATGGCTCTTGACTCAGTCAGTATGGGGATATGTTCTTCGTGTTTCACTGTTGAAGTCCTGACTTGTGGGATTTCCTGCTGTCAAAGCCCTTGGCTGGCCGAACTACCAGAATAAAAATCTCCCTCCTGCAAGGCTGGTGGATGCCCTACCTCGATGTCCATACATTTGGCTATAAAGGGAGGTACTGACATCAGTCTTTCTTGCTGTCGTAGCCGTGTTTCAGTGCATCGATAGGTCTGCAAAAGAGAGAAGCCTTCTAAAACTAAGTACCCAATTGGGGAATACTTTTTCTTGCTTTAACTCGTGTCAGATAAGGTTAACAATTGTCTCCATTGTGGTAAACAAATCCCACACCGAGACTTTCATACTTTGTGTGTTACCTGTTTAGGCAGGATCACAACGTCCCTAGTTGTCGTTTTTGTGCCTGTTTCAATTCTAGTACCATCAGTCATAGAACCTAAATCTTAGCTAGGCATTTTAGTCTACAATCTTCCTCACATCACTCGATTGCATCTGATGGTCGTCCTGAGGTTGAGCTCCCTAACTGTAAGAAAGAAAAGGAAAAAAAGACCAAGGTGTAAGACCTTGAACGACACCCATTCATCATTGTTCAGTCCCCAAGCCCCATTATCACTGAGGAAGTTGAGGTGCTTTTGCAGCCCCTTCTGCAACTGAGGTGGTGGCACATCCCTCTGTCAAGACCCATCAGAGTCTGACATGCTGTTGGGTCTGTCTCCTTCTACACAGGCCTTGGCTTTCAATTCATTGGTCGGATCCCTACTCGCTCAGCATACTTTGGCTTCTGATGAGCAATCTTGCAGTGTTGATGTTCCTTTGAGGTGTTATCCTGCATCAGTACTATCTTACAAGGAAATGAGACTGGCTTCTGGATGCTGGACGTACTTAGGCCCAAGGCTAAAGGTATTCCTAAGAAGGGTTCTACCTCGGGGCCTATGCCTAGGCATACTGGCTTAAGCCCAGCATGTTATCGGCAGGACCTGGTCAGGTTAGCTGAGGACCTCATCTCCTTAGTCAGAGATAGGCAACTCTACCCTTTCCAGTCTTCCCCAGGGAAAAGGAAGAGGGATCCCTCACCAGAGGTTTACTCTGAACTTCGTGATTAAAATGAGGATTCTGACCAAGAGGGGGGTCCGTCTCTGAGGAGGGATCCCTTCTTACTTTCTATGAAGATTCAGATTCTGAGGAAAATGTGCCTTCAGCTTCACCTCCTGAACACACATCCTTTGGGGAAACACTCCATGCTTTGAGGGAACATTTCCAATGGGAGGTACAGGAATACCCACAGTGTAAAAAGAGGGTTAGGGAGTTCTTGACCTCCCAGAACACAAGCCTTTGGCTGTTGTTTTGGAGGTGGTAGAGGATGCTTTTATGGACTCTTCCCTGAACCTCCAGCCTGTCAATAAAGACAGGTTTTACAGGGTGTTAGACTCTCATAAATACCTCTTTAAGTACCCCTCTGCTGACCCAGAAGTTGTTACCCCAGGTCCCAAGGGAGCTAAGGTCAGCTCTTCAAGAACCCGTTACCTACTGACAAGAAAGCGGGGCCCCGGATAGGCTTGGTAAAAAAAAAAAGTTTATACTTCTGCCATCCTAGCTATGAGGGCCCTTTACTGCCAGTTTCATATGATAAAATACCAACAAAGTATTTTAGATAAAATGAAGCAAAAGATTTCCTCCCTCAGGGACAGGAACATTTCTAAGGAATTTTTGGACCTTTCCCATACCAGCTCCCAGGTGGCTAGATGCTCTTTTCACTGTAGCTGTGATGCTGTGGAGGCCACTAGCCGAGCTGCGGTATCTGGTTTTGTCATTAGAAGGCATGCCTGGCTTAGGAAACAGAACCTACCAGACCATATCAGATCCAAATGTCTAGTTTCTCCCCTGGATATGGACTTCCTTTTTGGGCCAAAGGCAGAGGCTGTGCTGAAAAAAAAATGGAAGATAAAGCAAAATCTATGCAAACTGTCAAGGACATCCTTCAAGTTCAGCTTTTTAGGTTTAGTAGGAATTTTCCCACTAAACACTGATCCTTTCCCTGTCAAAACAGCTGCTGGAGGAAACCTCACAGAGAAAGGCATCAAAGGCAACAGCAATCACAAAGGCCCAGTCAATGGTCCTCCGAAACCCCCAGGCAGGGAAGTTCTAGACCTCAGGGCCCTGGCAGAGAGCAGCAATGACTATTCCTTTCTTCGACTTGCCCCCCCC
>NC_056745.1:263523424-263525924 GCF_019279795.1 Protopterus annectens | reverse complement strand
GCATTTTTAGTATCCCTCTTTTTAATATCATTAACATGTTCATGTACCCTTTCTCTCAGGGACCTAGTTGTCATTCCAACATAGAACGCGCTACATGCTTCACAAGTGGCCAAGTATATTAAATTCCTATCCACACATGTTGCTGTAAAGTGTGGTTCAAAACTGTAAGTTAATGTTGGATGTATAAATAATTGCTCTTGTGTAATTAAACTACATATACTGCATTTCATGCAAGGAAACGTACCTGAAGTGCTGCCCTTATGAATATTAAGTCTGGTAGTCTTGCTTGGTTCAATGCATAGTAGCCTGCTAAGATTTTTGCTATTGCGAAAAGTAAAAGAGGGTGTAGATCCTACTAGCTTCGTAATTCGTTGGTCCGTTAACAGAATATGCCAATTCTTAAAAACAATGTATTTAATATGTTTGATGTCACTAGTATATCTCAAATTTAATCTTACCCTTGAACTATCAAAAGTCTTCCTAACATGATTCGAGTGTTTGTGTATTCTAACATCCCTGCCTGATGTCTTCTTGTCATACAAAACATTGTCTTTGATGGCCTCTATTTTCTCAACATCATAACCCCTCTCAATAAAACATTTTAGCAAGAAATTGCTCTGTTTGTGAAGTTCAGCTTCCGTTTTACATAACCTTCTAACTCTAATGAATTGGCTTTTGACTATACTATCAAACACAAATCTTGGATGCATGCTATTAAACTGGAGTAAACTATTTCTCCAGCACTCCTTCCTGAAAACAGTAGTTTCAATGTTTCCCTGTGATCCTCTGTATATAGTTAGATCTAAAAAATCTATACTGGTTGAGGAAGAATTCATTGTAAACTTCAAAAACTCTGTAGTAGATTCCATGTACTGCACAAAAGACAAGAGTTCTTCCATGTTCCCGTGCCAAAACAACAGAATATCGTCCACAAACCTTTTATACAGACTAATCTTCTTAAAGCTATCATGATTGAAAAGAAAAGTTTGCTCCCAGTATAGCATTGCTAAGTTTGCATACGTATTAGCGCAGGGGGTGCCCATGGCTACCCCCCACTGCTGTAAGTATAACTGATCTCTGAATTTAAAAACATTATGTGTTAATACAAGTTCCATAATTGCACATAATAGGAATTCTTCATTAGTATTAAACCTCTGACTTTTGTTAATAATACTTCTCAGAGCTTCTAAGCCAAACACATTCGGTATGGAAGTGAAAAGATTTTTCACATCCAAAGTCACAAAAACCAAATCTCCTATTGAGTCTGTGGAGTAATTGTTCAAGTTTTCTAGAAGATCATATGTGTCCTTAAGAATTGAACAGGTATCAGAGACCAAAGGTCTTAGTTTTTTCTCTAAGTATGCAGATAATGTCTCTGTAACCCAACCCTGCCCCACTACTATAGGTCTCATAGGTGGTGGAAAAAGTCCCTTATGTATTTTAGGCAGGCCTTTAATGTATGGTATTCTGGGTTTCTCGATAAAAAAATATTGGTACAACTCATAATCAATTTGCCTGCACATCACGTATTCATATAGTTCTTGGTGTACATTATAAATAATTTTTTTCAAACTCTGTATAGGTTATAGGTTTGTAAGTAGCTGCTTCATCCAGTAACTCTAGCATAGCTTTGACATAAACATCAGTGTCTAACAGAACTATGGCTCCTCCTTTATCAGCAGGCTTCACTACTAAATCGCATGCACGTTTCAGAGAATAAATACTGTCCCATTCTTTAGTGTAAGTGTTAAAAAACAGAGCACTATGTTTATAGTCATAATAATATTTATAGAAGTCACCTTCACAACTCTTCAAAAAGCATTCTGCTACTGGTGGTGCTGCAGGCGTGAACACACTCTTCTTTTTAAAACGGGTGTTCACATTATTATCTGCTGAGCCTTCCGCGCTACTTTTCTGATTGAAAAATAGCTTAAGAGATATATTACGGACAAAAAGTCTCCAGTCTGTAAGGACTTCAGATAGGTTGCTAACCTGGGCTGAAATATAGTTGAGTCCACGGTTCAATAAAGCATGATCTGTTGAAGTCAACGTATGATTTGAAAGATTGACTATTAAACTACTTAATTCCTCATTCTTCCTCTCTGGTTCTGTTGATCTCCCGAGTACTTCCTCTTCATTCTCCCTCTGCTGTTGGACCTGCCTCTTGTAATGTACTGTTGCTGTACAGGGAGTGGTAAAAAACGCTCTATATTACTCTGGGCTATCTTTGGTTTAGCTCCTAGACTCTGTACATTAGAGCGTGGAAGTGCCAATTGATTAGGTGGTGGCGTGTTATCAGACTCTGCTAGGAACGCAGAAGGAACTTCTGTAAGAGAAACCGGAAAATCCGTTGTAGTTGCTGTCACAGTTAAAGGGGAAATACCAGGTTGGCTGTTATGTGTATCACGTATATCAGAATTGATGGAAGGTGCTGATTCATTAGCCCTAGTATTCCTGTTCCTGGGCCAGACGAAAACTTGACCATTAGTAAAATCAAAAT